>NC_059119.1:29955000-30102500 GCF_020740685.1 Jaculus jaculus
TGAGTGACAGACACAGAGAGAAAGACAGATAGAGGGAGAGAGAGAGAATGGGCGCGCCAGGGCTTCCAGCCTCTGCAAACGAACTCCAGACGCGTGCGCCCCCTTGTGCATCTGGCTAACGTGGGACCTGGGGAACCGAGCCTCGAACCGGGGTCCTTAGGCTTCACAGGCAAGCGCTTAACCACTAAGCCATCTCTCCAGCCCTATGGTAAACTCTTAAGCATCCTTCAACCCCCAGCTTAGCCATCTTCTCTCCTCGTGCTGTCCCCACAGTGTGCACAGTCAGACAGGGTCGAGAGCCACTCGCCTCCGCTTCCGCTGTCCTGCTCCCTCCCACTCAGGACGTGACCATCCCTCTGTCAGCGTGCCTACGCTGCACTCCCACCCATTAGAGGTAATTGGCAGCCATCTCAGTCATAGGTGGCATCACAGTGTTTACCCATTTTACTTAATAATAAGTACAGTAATATTTTATATAATAAAAGTGTACGAGGAGTGGGGAACAGCAACTCAGATAAGCTAAAATGCTCTTTCTTAAGTAACAAGGGAGACATTTATTGTAAGGATGTGTACAGGAAAAGCATTGATACTGAACGGCTTCAGGGTCCACTGAAGGGTCCCTGACTGGCCCAGGGCTGCTCTGGAGCTTGTAACCTTTTTGCTTCTGCTTCACAAGTGTTGAGTTTCAGGCAGGCACCCTCAGACCCTACTTACAAGGGTCTTGGAACAACCTCCCCCACCACAGAGGGCACTGAAAGCCATAAGCACTGAATAGTTTGCAGTGTTTTCCAAATTATTTTAAGTTGATTTTTCTTTTGAGGCAAGCCCAACAGCCTGGCCTTTTTTAGTTATGAGAGAAAGTGAGAGCGAGAGAGGGAGAGTGAGCAAGAGAGAGAGAGAGAGAGAGAGAGAGAGTGCAAGAGAGCAAGAAAGAGAGAGAAAGGGAGAGAGACACAGAGAGAATTGGCACGCCAGGGCCTCCAGACACTGTAATCAAACTGCAGATGCTGTAACTGAACTCCAGCCATATGCTTCCCCTTGTGTGCACGTGCGACCTTGCCCATGAGTCACCTTGTACATCTGGCTTACGTGGGATTTAGGGAGTTAAACATGGGTCCTTAGGCTTCACAGGCAAGCGCCTTAACTGCTGAGCTATCTCTCCAGCCCTTACGATGAATTTTAAGTTAGCACAATTAGGTTTCGTTTTGGCATCTTCACACAAAATGTGTTTTTTGTTGACTTTTTCCCTCTCTCTTTTCCCCATCCCTGACCCCTCTCTACTGCTTCACCCCAGCAGCCCGTTTGTCACCTTCATGGGGCATGCGTTCTTCCCCCTTCAGCCCCTCTTTCCCCTCTCCTAGTCTCTTTTCTAGCTTCATCACTAATATGCCACTCCACTCACCTATATACCTTAAAATAATCTGGGGCTAAGGAGATGGCTCAGTGGCTAAAAGCACTTGCTTGCAAAACCTGGTGTCCTGGGTTCAATTCCCCAGTTAAGCTAGATGCACAAAGTGGTCCATGCATCCAGAGTTCATTTGTAGTGGCAAGAGGCCTTGACATGCCCATTACTTACTCTCTCACTCAAGTAAATAATTAAAAAATATTTTTAAAAAGCTAGAAAATGACCTGGGTGTGGTGGTGCATGCCTTTTATCCTACCAAGCACTCAGGAGGCAGAGGTAGGAGGTAGGAGTTGTGAGTTCGAGGCCAGCCTGAAACTACAGAGTGAGTGCTGGGTTAGCCTAGGCTAGAATGAGACCCTACCTCAAAACAAAATAAAACAAAAAAGAAGCTAAAAAATGAGAGAGAACATGAGATTTCTGTACAGCTTCCCTTGTTAAAAGAAAAAGCTCTATTTTATGCTTTGCATTAACTTTCACCCTAATTATATAACTTTTTTTTTTTTTTAAGTTTTTTGAGGTAGAGTCTCACTCTAGCTCAGGCTGACCTGGAATTCACTCTTCAGTCTCAGACGAGCCTCAAACTCATGGCAATCCTCCTACCTCTGCCTCCCGAGTGCTGGGATTAAAGGCGTGCGCCACCACACCCACCTATGACCCTTTTTTAAAGATCAACCACAAAAATGCTACCTTAGCAAATTAAAGTGAAATGTCCCAGGCTTATTTGTCCTTTCTTCCACTGTATCTTCTCAATCAATTTGTTTTTTTAGTGTGACGTCCATAACACAGCTGAGTTGGAAGGAATTATGGTTGATATACAGAATATAAACTTGTTTCTTAAAATATTTTTCATTACTTATTTGCAAGACAGACAGAGAGAAGGAGAGAAAATGAGTGAGTAGGGACATTCCAGGGCCTTTTGACACTGCAAAGGGGGTCCAGACACATGCACCACTTTATGAGCAAGCTTTATGTAGGCACTGAGGAATCATACCTGGTTCAGCAGGCTTCGCAAATATGCACCTTTAACTACTGAGCAATTTCCCCAGACCCAGAAAAATGTCTTTTAGACATTTCTAAGCAGAAAAAAAAAAAAAGTCTGTTTATGTTTATTTTGGATGCAGTTGATTTCCCCCCCCCCCCCAGATATTTCCAAGTCACAGTTAGCTGAGTATGTGATCTTGCCCCCTCAAAAAGAAAGGGTCCATTCCCTGGAACTTTGTTCTCCTTAAGCCTGCAGCAGGTGGGCCGCCTGTGAGGCAGGGCCCGAGGTCATGGGCGGTGGGGTTGTGGTGTCAGCCTGCATGGAGGAGATGAGATGGCAATGGGGATGGAGTATTTCATGTAAAGAGCCTGCTCTGGGCCGAGAGCACAGCACTGTCGGTGTGGGACAGCCTCTACGTCAAGGCTGTTTAGATTCAGGTCATCTTGTGATTGCGCAATGATTATCTACCCCGTGGGCCGCATATGCTCAGGTTCTGGGACTAGTGCTCAGCTGGCTGCTTCCCCAACCCACAGCCCCCACGGTGAAGGTGTAAGGGTCCTGCCCAGCCCCGGCCAGCTAGCGGAAGGGCCACCCAGCATCCGGGGGTTCTTGACACTTACGCTTTCGAGTAGTTGAGAACAAAGTCCACTCCTTTCTCGCTATCAAACTGGATGTCTCGGGGTAAGTCCTTGTGGTACTTGGCATCGATGCTCAAAGGGAAGCCAGGGTTCCACTCCATCCATCTAGCGTGACAAAAGAGAAGAAAACCGGGTTGAGGGCTGGCCTCTGGGTTGACTTAGCTGAAGGCTGTCGTGTTTTCTGACGAGGTAATACGGGGTGGGGGGTGACATGCTCCCTCAAAGTTCAACATATCACAGTTTGACTCTTACATCCAGCAAGGTACAGTGAGCCCTGCCAAGGTGGTGTGATAGCCAACTGGGCTGTGGCCTGAGCCTGGCAGTGGGAGGTGTGGCACGGGCTTGTACCAAAGGGCTCTGAATGAAGGAAGTGTGCACAAGTGCATAGGGAGCAGTGAAGAAGGAGGCTTTGGAGACCTCACTTATTACAGGCGACTTAAAAATATTTTATTTATTTATTCATTTGACAGAGAAAGAAGGAGAGAGAGCGAGAGAACGGGCATGCCAGGCCCTCCAGCAACTGCCAACATACTCCAAATGCACGCGCCCCCTTGTGCATCTGGCTAACGTGGGTCCTGGGGAATCGAACCTGGGTCCTTTGGCTTTGTAGGCAAATGCCTTAACCGCTAAGCCATCCCTCCAGCCCAATATAGACAACTTGGAACATCAGTGTTATTCAGGCCAGTCACAGGATAAAGAAGTGATTAAGGCTCCCAAGTAAGGCTGCCAAGCCATACCCAACCTAGATGTGTAATGTCCTGCCAACTTGGCCACTGCACACCCCTGTTTCTGTGTGTAGTGGTTGGGGGAGGGAAACAGTTTTCCTGCCTTCACAGTGGTTCCCAAGGCAGTAAGGGAAGTGGACAGGAACCATAGGCACAGGCCTCTGAGGGGCAGCTCCCTCTAGCCTGCCCGACTGCACCAAGTTTAGAGATGGCTGTTATCAAGGTTTCACCCTCCAAAGACAAGTCAAGCACTGCGTCCAATAAAGCTGTCTAGCTCCCACCTTCCTGCCCAAGCACAGTTTATACCTATCTTTTGCTTTTGTTTACTTATTTATTGAACATCATTTCTGAAAACAAGATCTCTACTCACCTCTTTGGGGCAGAGGGATTGAGCTTGTTTGCTCAAAACCAAAATGCACCTTCTGAGATTTCAGATTTTCCATATGTATTCCTGACTTTCTTCCCTTTTAACATCCCCTTAGGGAGGGAACTTTTAGACCATTAAAAAGACTTGAGTATCTCTTTCTTTCAACAGAATTTCACTTTGTAGCCAGGCTTTCACTATGTAGAGCATAAAAATAGTTTGTAAATTAAAATCTCAATAAAGAAACAGAAGAAGATTCTAGCCATGATATGATCTACCTGGTCTCTTAAAGGACACAATTTTATTCATTCCACAATTAATTATCAAGCATTTCATGTGTGTATGTGTGCCAGAAAGTGAAAGGTAAAGCAAATGGAGAGGCCTGGAGAGATGGCCTACCGGTTAAGGTGCTTGCCTGCAAAGCCTAAGGATCCAGGTTTGATTCTCCAGAATCCACATAAGCCAAATGCACAAGATGGCTCATGTGTCTGGAGTTTGTTTACAGTGGCTAGAGGCCCTGGTGTGCCCATTCTCTCTCTTTCAAATAAATAAATAAAAATAAAATATTAAACTTGTTTAAGACAAATGGAGAGGAGGACCCTAAAGAAAGGAAGAAATGGAAGGAAGCAAGCACAAGACACTTGAATGATATGGATGACTCAGTGCGCAGAAAGGAATTCTCAGAGAAGAAGGAACATATGGGGATGGAGAAACAATGACATAAAAGAACTCATGAATCTCAGATAGAAAAGAAAAAAAAGTAACTGGGCAGGGTGGCGCACGCTTTTAATCCTAGCACTTGGGAGGCCGAGGTAGGAGGATCGCCATGAGTTCGAGGTCAGCCTGAGACTCCATAGTGAATTCCAGGTTAGTTTGGGCCAGAGTGAGACCCTACCTTGAAAACAAACAAACAAACAAACAAACAAACAAACAAACAAACAAAGAATCAAACCATGATTTAGTCTCTCTGATCAGACTGGGAGTGGAAGACAGTGTGAAGTGTCGACAGACTTTGCAGATCCCCATTTTGCATCACACAGTTACAGAGGACAAGTGAGGCGCAGTTTAGCTACTACACTGCACACGTACCTGCTGTGAGGAAAATCAGCAAGTTCAACTGCACAAAGATTAGAATGAGCAATAAGCAATATGCTTAAGTATATTGATTTGTTAACTGCAAACAATAAATGTAATACTAAACACAGAAACAAAAATGTCCATGTATGTTAGTACTATTACTTTTGTAGAAATTATAGCCATGCAATAAAAGCAGAATAAAGTCATGTATTTAATAAATAATATTAATATAATATTTATTATTAGTAGAATCGATAATTTTATTATTTGTATAGATATTTATGTTTTGTTATAGGCAGGCCATTAAAACATATTAATAATATAAAAAACAAATCTTAGCATTCTTATGGCCACGTGATTAAAAACATTAGTGGTATAAGCAATGGGCAACAGGAGGCAAAAATCATTGTTTAAATTATATCACCAAATAACTAGGTAACTAAAAAGACTGATTAAAATCAAACAAATGATTAAAGCTAATAAAAGTCTTGGTAAAGGTCTAATCCCGAGGTAAATATAAGAACCAAGTCATTTATTTTTACACCAAAGGCATTTATTTACAAACAGAAAATTTCCATTTGGAATGGAAACGTCTGTTGAAACTAGATATAAAGCGACTAGACAGGTGAAGACCTAAGAGACTGGAAGTTCTACTGCCGTGTAATCCGCAGGCTCAGAGTGGGTAGAAGGGCAGCTCATAGTTTTGGATGGAAAAATTGTCACTAAGACAGCAGTACCTGGCACCGTGGGATAGAACTCAGAACAATCCTCATCATGAGAATCTTAAACTAGGGGCAGTGAGCTACGTACAGGTGCCAGCATGTATGGGGGGATTACTATAACCATAAGAGATGCTGGGGCCTGGAGTCAAAAAAGGCGCTAATCCAAAGTCCACACATACCCACACCAAAATATGTTCATATGACATGAAACTAACAGTTATTGACTGTCTGTATGCCCAATACTACTCCATATGCTCTTATTGTTTGACCTACTTAGTTATTTCAAAGACATAAGGGCTGGAGAGATGGCTTAGTGGTTAAGCGCTTGCCTGTGAAGCCTAAGGACCCTGGTTCGAGGCTCGGTTCCCCAGGTCCCACGTTAACCAGATGCACAAGGGGGCGCACGCGTCTGGAGTTTGTTTGCAGAGGCTGGAAGCCCTGGCGCGCCCATTTTCTCTCTCTCCCTCTATCTGTCTTTCTCTCTGTGTCTGTCGCTCTCAAATAAATAAATAAAAAATTAAAAAAAAAAAGACATGAAGAAGGTCTGGGCTTGGACATAGTAGTTTGTGTTTTGGAAGGCTGCTTCCCAGTGTGGTGCTAAAATGGCAGGACCTTGAAGAAGCGAGGCCTTGAAGGTCACTGGGGACTTGATCTCATGAATCAGTTGATGCCGTCTTCAAGGAACTAAACTGGAAGCCCCCTCCCTGGCCAGCTGTTACAGTGCTAAAAAGTGCTATGTGGGCTGCTGGGGGACAGAGTCATCAACACTGTTAACCAACAGTGGACCATGCAAAGTACATAGTTGGCTAGCCATGCAAGGAATGTCTACGTGTGCAATAATGGCATGATTCTTATGAGGGGGTGACCAACTGCTCTCTGACTGAATTTGAGGCCTGCTCCATGTCAGAGAATTCATGCTTGGGACTGAAAACTTAATCAAAAGCCTATGGCTGGGAAGCTCATAGACCCTAAGAGGGAAACTGCTACTGTTGCTAGGCTAAATATGTTTTGTCCCACACGCTGCCCTCTAAATATTTATGTTTATACCCATAGATTAATGCTGCTCTCACTTTTGGTCAGTGAAACTTCTTTTTGCAGATGGTGGTGACTAATGGGGAGACTCAAAACTTGTCCAAATACTGAGAAGTAACTGTTGGGTGCTCAGCACTAAATGAGACATCTATGTCACATCCTCCAAGGTTCAGAGGGCATTGTAGAAGGGGCAGAAAGAATGTAAGAACCCAAGAATGGGGAGGAGTGCTTTGAAATGCTGCCTTGCAGACACGAAGTGGCTATTGCATTCATGACTTCACAAAACCTGCACAATATTGGACCCATCAACATATAATTACTGGGGAGGGGAAAAAAGAAACAAAAGACATCAAAGATAAGGGCTAGTTAGAAAGAAAAAGAGGTTCAGTGGGAGAGGGGCAGTGGAGACAGGGAAGGGGGGGGACAAGAGACGGTAATGGGAGGGGATTATGATTCCAAATATGTTATGTTCATGAATGAAAATTATCAGTAAAAAAGTTTGCAGAAATGAAAGTGTATGACCTCACGCCACTCTCAGTTGATTTCATTTCTGTTTCTCTGCCATGTTGTGCCTAATAAGGAGCCCTTGCCAGGATGTTGGTGCCATGCATTTGAACCCTCCAGCTACCAGAATCCCGAGCCAGATAAACCTCTTTGCTTTATACATTTCTCAGTATCAGGCATCTTATTATGACAACACAAAAAGAACTAAAACAAAAAGTACTATTTTCCTCTGACTTATTAATTTTTTATTATTACCACATATGAGGTTTCATTAGGAAACTTCCATATAATACATATAATACACGTTGTGTTATTATAATGCATATAATACATTTTGATGACTGCCATACCTATTCTGTCCTTTTCCTCAGCCCTAATAGTTTTAAAAATATATTTAATTTGCTTATTTATTTGAAAGAGAGAGAGAGAACAGGCACACCAGGGCCTCCAGCCACTGCAAAGGAACTCCAGATGTATATGCCCCCTTGTGCATCTGGATTACATGGGTCCTGGAGAATTGAACTGGGATCCTTTAGCTTTGCAGGCAAAGGCCTTAACCACTAAGCCATCTCTCCAGCCCAGCCTTAATAGTTTTATGTCCTTTTAGTCCTGTGTTCTTCTCTACCCATGATCTTCTGCTTATGAGGGAAAGCATGTCCTATAAAAATGAGCAAAGTCTGTTTGAGCCATCTCTACTAAAGGGGGACATTGTCCACTGTTATAAGGGGCTTTCAGAAATAACTGAAAATGCAGAAATAGTTATAAACTCTTTCCACAGAGAGTCCCAGAAGATGAAGAACTCAATGAAAGAGTAAAAATCAGGTGATTTCATCATTAGGAAAGGCATGAAATAAAATATTTCCTTCAATTTGGATACATAGAACCCCACCAGGTACCTTCTAAAGGCTCCTAGAGATAAACTCTTAAATTCATACTTTTCAGCTCAAACTGTGCCAGCTTCTAAGGACTCATCCTCATGGGCTTCAAAACAGCTGGCTGACCCTCATTTTCAAGTCCACCAATGGGGTACAGAAGGACTCAGACTCTTGCTGACATTTCTTATAACTCCTCAGTCTTTGGTAACATGTTTCTTAAATCCTTTTCTATTTTGAGATACTTTAAATTGAGATATATGAAAATTTCCTTGGTGTAGTTCTTAACTGACAAAAATAATGTTGATCTTAGTTTTAGTATGGGTTTTGTTATGATTATTTTGTTACCCAGTCCTCCTACTTTCCTTTATTCAACCCTTCATGTTTAAAAAGTTGTAACTTTTTCACTACCT
This sequence comes from Jaculus jaculus, assembly GCF_020740685.1. Lineage (NCBI taxonomy): Eukaryota > Metazoa > Chordata > Mammalia > Rodentia > Dipodidae > Jaculus > Jaculus jaculus. The sequence continues at coordinate 29,963,735 of NC_059119.1, forward strand.
TCAAAAAAGATCTCTCTCTTTCATTTTTAGTATAATTAAAAAAAACACAAATCAATGTTATGTATTCTCAAAGACACTTCAGTTATGGGTTCTCTATTTTCTTTTCTTTTCTTTCCTTTTTTTTTTTTTTTTTTTTGAGGTAGGGTCTTGCAGTAGCCCAGGCTGACCTGGAATTCAGTATGTAGTCTTAGGTGGCTTTGAACTCATGGCGATCCTCTCACCTCTGCCTCCCAAGTGCTGGGATGGGTACTCTATTTTCAATCCAAATTCCTATAGCCCCCAAATAATAGAACTTCCTATTAAGAAAATAAAAGTCAGATTATTAACTGGTTTCAACCAATCAGATTACTTACTGTGTTGCTATTGACATTAAAAATGTTAATATACAGGGCTGGCAAGATGGCTCAGCAGTTAAAGCTCTTGCTTTCAAGCCTGCCGAGCTGAGTTTGATCCTCTTCAGCACCCGTATAAAGCCACAGGTAAAGTAGAGCACCCCTCTGTGATCTCAGAGCGTCCATGGCAGTGGGAGGCTGAGCCAGGAGAATCCAGAACCTCACAGGCCAGCTAGACCGCTGCACACCATGGTAAAACAAGAGATCCTGTCTCTAAAGAACGTAGAAGGAGCAAACACCCCGAGACTGTCCTCTGACCTCCACATGTGTCTCCCCCGCAACATTTACTTACACACCAATACAAATTTAACTACACAAAACTTAAAGACTGATAAGCTCTATGGCATACTTAATCACTGCCTACCTCAGAGACATTTGACTCAACTGACTCTCGTGGGCAATATCTGAAGATCTGAGTCAGCTAATTCTATCCAAATTATATGAAACAGCCTCCAGTGACAATGATATTCATGACTGGTGTCTCTTCCTAACAATCAACATTGTTCAATACTAAACCCAAAAGGAAACCTCACTGGAGGTGTAAGTAGTAGACTGGAAATTTTAGGAAAGTCTAAGTTGACTAAAAACAATGTAAACAGGCATAACTTAAGAGAACTCATGTTCATTAAGCCATATAAAATTTTATATCAAAAAATATACCTGTAACATAAATGACTGTACTCAAGAGCCCACATTTCCCAATTAAAAGACTCTTCAGAATGTTTCATAGTACAATTTACTAAAACATATACATAACATTTGCATTTTGCCAATAGAAAGTAGGTGGACAACATTAGAGGATGACTCCTATTGAAGTTCCATTTTGTTTTCTGATTATAAAATAAGGATTGGAGGTTGGTTGTGCTCACAAAATCCTGATTTCTCCCAAGTCTGACTTCCTTGTTTCTTCCCCTGTCTCTAATAATACTTGGTACATGGGATAAAGATAATTTTGTTGGGAAGGAATATAAGATAATACTGTATTGTTGTCTGGTTTCTTCTGTTCATTTACTTGCCCAAACTAAAATCTGGTATAATACCAAAATAATAGGATGATAACATTATTAGTCACAAATAACAGTTATTAGAATTTAGACATTCAAGTCTAATATTTGTTAAAAATTAAAACTAGTTACTCTTGGGCTGGAGAGATGGCTTAGTGGTTAAGGCACATGCCTGTGCAGCCTAAGGACCCCAGTTTGATTCTCCAGGTCCCATGTAAGCCAGATGCACATGGTGGCGCATGCGTCTGGAGTTCGTTTGCAGTGCCTAGAGGCCCCGACGTGTCCATTCTCACACATACTGTCTTTCTCTTCCTCTCTCTGTCTCTAATTAATAAATAAAAATAAAATATTAAAAAATATTTTAAAAACTAGTTACTCTAATACTTACTGCAATGGCACATGCCGGTAATTCCAGCACTTGGGAGGCCAAGGCAGAAGGTTCAGGAGTTCAAAGTCATCCTCACGTCCATAGTGTGTTCAGGGTCAGCATGTGCTACATGAGACTCTGTCTCAAACACAAAATAAAGCAAAGCAAAACTGGCTAGCCATTCCATATTAGGTTATGGCTATAAAGTCAAACTGACCCAAAGAAAACCTAAGCCTGCCAGGCATGGTGGCACACACTTTCAATCACAGTGCTTCGGAGGCCAAGGTAGGAGGATTGCTGTGAGTTTGAGACTAGACTGAGACTATGTTGTGAATTCCAGGTCAGCCTGGTCTAGAGTGAAATCCAACCTCAAAAACAAACAAACAAAAAACCTAATATAATAAATTATCTCAAGGACTCCAAACAGCAAATAAAATAAAGAAGACTTAGGGGCTGGCACTATAGCTCAATGGTAGAGTGGTTGCCTGGTATGTTCAAAGCTTGTAGTAAATCCTCAGTACTTTTGAAAAAAAAAAACATACAAAATATGTAACTAAAGACATAAGGGTTTAATCAACATTGTCAGTCTGGTTAAGGTGTATGATAATACATACAAAAGACTTTTGGGGGCTGGAGGGAAAGCTTAGCAGTTAAGGCATTTGCCTGCAAAGCCAAAGGACCCTGGTTCAATTCCTTAGGACCCACGTTAGCCAGATGCACAAGGGAGTGCATGCATCTGGAGTTCATTTGCAGTGCCTGGAGGCCCTGGCGTGCCCATCCTCTCCCCCTCTCTCCTTCTTTCTCTGTAAAATAAATAAATAAATAGATAAGTAAAAATATTAAAATTTTTTTTTTCTTTGGTAAGAATGCCCACTTCCTGGGCTGGAGAGATGGCTTAGCGGTTAAGCGCTTGCCTGTGAAGCCTAAGGACCCCAGTTCGAGGCTTGGTTCCCCAGGTCCCACGTTAGCCAGATGCACAAGGGGGCGCACATGTCTGGAGTTCGTTTGCAGAGGCTGGAAGCCCTGGCGCTCCCATTCTCTCTCTCCCTCTATCTGTCTTTCTCTCTGTGTCTGTCGCTCTCAAATAAATAAATTAAAAAAAAAAAAAGAATGCCCACTTCCTTTATCTGTTATTATTATTGGTGTGTGTGTGTGGTGTGTGCATGTGTCTGTGCTTATGTGTGTGGTGTATGTCTGTGTATGTGCTCATGCGTGTGCATGTGTCTTTGCTCATGTTGCATCTCATATGCTCACCTGCAGTGGCTGGACTGGACGATTGGGTGTGATGCTCCATGACTTTTTGTGGTGGTTTGAATCAGATGTCCCCATAAACTCAGAGGTTCTGAATGTTTGGCTTACAGGTGGTGCCCATTTTGGAGGTGAAGCCTTGCTTGAGGAGGAGATGTCCTCCTGGGAGCCGGCTTGGGGGAGTTATAGCCCAGCTTCCCCCTGACAGAACTCGGTTCACTCTCCTGCTGTGCTTTCCACCTTCTGTGGCGGAGGTGATGTTCAGCCTCTGTTCTACCTGCTCTTTTTTTTTAATAGAGAGAATGAGAGCTAGAGTGTATGAGCGAGAGAGAGGGGGGGGGAGGGAGAGGGGGAGGGAGGGGGAGAGAGGGAGAGAGAGAACTGGAGCACCAGTGCCTCAGCCACTGCATTCGAACTCCAGACACTTGTGCCACCTAGTGGGCATGTGCAACCTTGCACTTGCCTCACCTTTGTGCATCTGGCTTACATGGGATCTGGAGAATCAAACATAAGTCTTTAGGTTTCACAGGCAAGTGCCTTAACCACTAAGCCATCTCTCCAGCCCTACCTGTTCTTTTTTCTTTTAAATATTTTATTGATTAGTTATTTGCAAGGAGAGAGAGACAGACAGACAGAGAGAGAGAGAGAGACCTACTGCTACCACAAACTTGAGACACATGTACCACTTGGTGTAACTGGCTTTACATGGGTACTAGAGAATTGAACCTGGCTGTTAGGCTTTGCAATCAAGTACCTTTAACAGCTGAGCTATCTCTCTTGTCTTCTATTTGAACTGGAGTCTCTTACTGATCCTGGGGACTGTGTTGTTTTCAGGAGCCCTGGCAATTCTCAGATCCCTGCTGTCCTGGGACTGATGTTCCACATATGCATGGCCATGCCCAGCTGTGTAGGTAGGTCCTAGGGGTCAATCTCAAGTGCTCCTTCTGACCTGGTCAAGCCCTCATGCGTGTGCAGGAAACACCCTTAGCCATGGAGCACTCTCTTCAGCCCTGTGTTTATTTTTCTAGGCCATACTGCATTATGCTAACTGTAGGTTGTATGTGTTATGTCAGATACAAAGGGTGAAAAAAAAAATCAAACCTAGATCATGACAGCTAGAAAACTGACATAAAAATAGTTTTCTTTTCTTCTTTTTAAAAGGTTATTATTTATTTATTTGCAAGAGAAAGAGAGAGAGAGAGAGAGAGAGAGAGAGAGAGACTGAGAGAGAGAGAGAGAGAGAGAGAATGTGAATATGGCTGCACAATGGCCTCCAGCCACTACAACAAATTCTAGATGAATGTGCTGCTTTACGTAAGGGATTCCTTCTTCAACAGCTTCACCAGCTATCTTCTCTCCTAAAGACTGCTCTCCTAACTACTTAGCTTCATCTCCATCAGCTCCTAGGAATGCGCTTCCTTAGTGCTGTGGACATAAAACAATACTTGCCCTCTATATGCACAGAGTGTGATGCTTAGCCAACGGGGGCAGTTGTGTTGCCAGAAAGCCAGCCATCCCTACGTTAGATTCTACAGGGTGGATTGACTAATCAGATCCTTGTGACTGTGGAGAGTTTGGGGATAATCTTTAGTACACTTAATAGCTCTTTATTGCCCATGTCTGTGTTGACCTAACATCCTTTCATCTGACAGGCAGGACCTTAGGAATGTATTAACAGACCACCAGCTTCCACCAACCCAAAAGCTCGAAAGGTCATCGGATGACATCTAAAACCCATAGCAGAGTACACTTTACTGTGACCTGCACGTACGCGTTCCCACCGGTGTATTTGAAAAATGTGTTCATTCGTGACTTTCTTTTGTCCTGTGAGTATGAAAGTTGCTGTAACTGCTTCCATGTTGGCACATGTTACTTGGAGCAACTTGCATCCAGGTTCCTAGCCATGGTCATACATATCTGGCTCTGAACAAATTATCCCTAACTTCTTTTGAAGTGAGATCTGTGTTTTGAGTCAACAAATCAGAGTTCTGGAAATGAATCTGCCAGTAATGCAACCCCCCGTCTATCAGGACGTCTGTACAAGTTGCGTTTCTGCAGCCCTGTTTGTGATATTTACAGTAAATGAACATGTGGCTAGGGGCCAACCTGGGTTCCCATCAACTTATGGTCCATCTGCATAAAGCAAGAAGTACTCAGCAATTTATGAAGAGGAAAAGAACGGTTGAAAGATTGCTCAGTGATTAAGGCACTTGCCTGCAAAGCCTAACGACCCAGGTTTGATTCCCTAGGACCTACATAAAGCCAGATGCACAAAGTGGCACATGCATCTGAAGTTTGTTAGCAGTGGCTAGAGTCCCTGCTGTGCCCATTCTCTCACTCCCTCTGATAAAATTGTTAATAAAAATTTATAGATCATAATAATCTATAAACATTCATATATTTATAATATCTCAATATTAAAATAAATATTAACTTTTATATTTATAACTTTTATAAACTTTTAAAATATTTATAACTAAACATTGTACTTCTCTAATAATAATTTTCATAAAAGTATTTTAAAAACAGGAGAAAAGAAGATATTATTTCACACCCAGTGCATGTACAGGAATGAAATGTCTCGGGACAGAGGTGTGTTGACTTTGGACACAGGGGTGGAGCGATTGTCCTGGAACAGCTGGTCGGGGTGCAAAGGGGCAGAACCCCTCTGGAAAAGCTAGAAAACTTATAACGAACGTGTTCTCAGATCCTGCAAGTCTTCTAGAAATACTCCCTAAAGAAACTCGCCCACGAGAACCCAAACAGATGCTCATTCCTAGGATCTGGTAAAGATGGCTCACTCCCCACACAACAGAACAAGATATACAAACATTTCAAAAGTATACACACCTATATGTTTCCTGGCCGGTCTTCAAAGTTTACTGGTGAGTGAAAAATGCAAGTCACAGAAGCATTAGGCTAAGTGCTATATATTAAAGTACCTGGGCTGGAGAGATGGCTTAGCGGTTGAGCGCTTGCCTGTGAAGCCTAAGGACCCCGGTTCGAGGCTCGGTTCCTCAGGTCCCACGTTAGCCAGATGCACAAGGGGGCGCACGCGTCTGGAGTTCGTTTGCAGAGGCTGGAAGCCCTGGCGCGCCCATTCTCTCTCCCTCAATCTGTCTTTCTGTGTCTGTCGCTCTCAAATAAATAAATAAATTAAAAAAAAAAAAGTACCCACAGCTGTGTGTGAGCCACACCGACAGGCGCTGTCAGAGTGAGGGCCGTGGGCTTCTGACCTCGGTCATCTTTTTTGTCTCCCTTCACAGATGGGCAAATGAAGAGAGCCAGCAGACTTTTGACCTATGGGACTATTCTCAACTGTCACTCGACTTCTGGACTGAATCTGGGAGTCTGAGCACACGTGTAAAGGGAGCATTCCCAGACTGTGCTGAACGCGCAAAGTTCAGCATTTCCTGAACGGAAACAGAGGAGGGAGTCAGAGAAGGACAGATGAGGGGAAGAGGACAAAAACCCCATAATGCGATCTAAGAAAGGGACAGCAGCTCACCAGAAAGCCCTCCGCTCCTGTCCACAAGTCCAAGGTTGTGATGATAGCATCAACCAGCCTCTGGAAAATCAAACCGGTCTGTGTTCTGTTAGGTGAGTGGATAGCAAGTCTAATTAGGTTCCCACTAATGCTTACCAAGGTGTTAATGGCTGATGACAAATTAAGTTGATCATATGAGCATTGTGTCTTAGCCCAGGTCTACAAGACAGAAGTGCTTGGAGAAGTGGCCGTAAGGATTGTCGTGGAGGCTGAATGGGAGGACAGCCAAAGAAGGATGGGGACCGGCAGGCCCGTGGGATGGAGGCAGGTCTCAGATCATCTACATGCTGTACCACGCACAGTAGTGTCCAAAGACACCATATGGTGTTGAGCAGAAAGACCAATAAACAGAAAATTCATACACCCTCAACATGACCCACAGTACAATCAGATCACTTTCTCATCTGGAACTAAAGGTACAAAAGACTTTTTAGTGAATTGGCACGTATGCCTCTTGCCCCTGCAAATGAATGCCACAGCCTTGCACCGCTCTTTTGAATGTGGCTTACATGGGAATTAATTGGGAATTGAATGCGGGCCAGAAAGTTTTGCAAGCAAGTGCCTTCGACCATATTCCCACCCTAGTATACAAAAGTCTTTTAAACTTTTTTTTAAAAAAAATTTATTTATTTGAGAGCGACGGACACAGAGAGAAAGACAGATAGAGGGAGAGAGAGAATGGGCGTGCCAGGGCTTCCAGCCTCTGCAAACGAACTCCAAGATGCGTGCGCCCCCTTGTGCATCTGGCTAACGTGGGACCTGGGGAACCGAGCCTCGAACTGGGGTCCTTAGGCTTCACAGGCAAGCGCTTAACCACTAAGCCATCTCTCCAGCCCAAAAGTCTTTTAAACTTTTAAAAAAAAATTTTATTTTTGTTTATTTATTTGACAGAGGGAAAGAGGGAGAGAGAGAGAGAGCACGCCAGGCCTCCAGTCACTGCAAATAAACTCCAGATGCATGCGCCACCATGTGCATCTGGCTAACATGGGTCCTGGGGAATTGAACCTGGGTCCTTTGGCTTTGTGGGCAACCCCCTTAATGGCCAAGCCATCCCTCCAGCCCAAAGTCTTAAACTTTTTAATTATGAGGGTAACCAGCTTCCCTCTAATTCAATTTGAGGCCTATTCCATGGGAGTGAATTCATGCCTGAGACTGAACATCTAGTAAAAGTCTATGGCTGGGAGGGTCACAAACCCTAGAGGGAAAGTTACTACCACTGTTTGACTATATGGATACATTCTGCCCACGAAAGTGCCCTGTAAACACTTACATCTGTGTGCCTATGTTAGCGCTCCTCTCACTTTTGGTTAGAGAGGTAACTGCGGTGGAGACTCAAAACTTGTCAAGGTGCTGAGAAGAAGTGACAGTTGAGTGTTCAGCCCTTCATGAGCCGTCTCTATCACACCATCTGCTGGCTCAGGGGATCGTGGAGGAGGAAGTAGAAAGAATGTAAGAGCCAAGGAATTGGGAGGAGCGTTTTGGAATGATGTCTCCCAGTCACCAAGTGGCCACTGTAGCCACAACCTGGCAGCAGCCACTGTTATCTGCAAACGACCTGCACAGTACTGGACTCCACCAACAGCTTGTCATGGATGATGGAGGAAGGGAGAGAGAGAGAGAAAGAGATGTTAACATAGAAGAGGTAACAGGAGAAAAGTGAGGCTTCAGTGGTGGGGTTGTGGTTGGGACAGGGGAGACAAAGGAGGGTGGAGGAAAGGGATTATGTAAATTTTAAAATAAAGTATTTTATAATTTACAAAAAAGACTGTCATCTATGAATGGCAATCATGGGTACCTTCATTTTTATCTAGCTTCCCTAACAGACCTCGATAGACCTTCCAGTGCAGTGTTGAATAGAGGTGACGAAATCAGGGCTGGAGAGATGGCTTAGTGGTTAAGGCACTTGCCTGCGAAGCCTAAGGGCCCAGGTCTGGTTCTCCAGGACCCACGTAAGCCAGATGCACAAGGTGGCAAATGCATCTGGAGTTTGTTTACAGTGGCTGGAGGCCCTGGTACACCCATTCTCTCCCTGCCTTCCCCCTACCTCTCTCTCAAATAAATAAATAAAGTAGTTAATAAAAAAAAGAAGTGGCAAAATTGAACATCTTTATTGTGTTCCTTGAACTTAGGGAAAGGCATTGGTATTAATTGAATTCTCTGTAGATGTTCTTTATTGGGTTTCAAGAAGCTTCTTCAGTTCTAATTTTTTGAGTGTTTCTGTTATGAAAGAGGCTAAATGTTCTCAAATATATATTTTTATAGATCTATTGATATGTTTGTGGATGCTTTTATGTTAGTATTAATATATTAGTATAATAATTTTAAAATTTATTTATTTATTTGCAAGTAGAGAGAGAGAGAGAGAGAGAGACAGAGAGAGAGACAGAGAATGAGAATGGATGTGCCAGGGCCTCTAGCCACTGCAATCAAACTCCAGATGCATGTGCCACCCTTTGCATATGGCTTTATGTGGGTACCGGGGAATTCAAACCCAGGTTGTTAGATTCTGCGGGCAAGCACCTTAACTGCTGAGCCATGTTAAAAAGCCTTGTAGGGCTGGAGAGATGGCTTAGCAGTTAAACGCTAGCCTATGAAGCCTAAGAACCCCGGTTCGAGGCTCGATTCTCCAGGACCCACGTTAGCCAGATGAAGGGGGCGCACACATCTGGAGTTCGTTTGCAGTGGCTGGAAGCCCTGGTGTGCCCATTCTCTCTCTCTCTTTCTCTGTCTGTCGCTCTCAAATAAATAAATAAAAATAAACCAAAAAAATTTAAAAAAAAGCCTTGTATACATCAGATAAATTTTGTTTCATACTGTGTGAAGCTGGTTTGCTAGAATGTGTTGAAAATTTCTGCAATTGTGTTCTTAAGGGATACTATTTTCTTTTCATGATGCCTTTTGTCTAGTTTTGGTGTGATGAAATGAGTTGGGAGTTGGGAAGTATTGCTTTTCCCTGTACTTTTGGAAGACTTTCTGGATGATTGGTATTAATTCCTTAAATGTTTGATAGAAGTTACCAATGAAGCCATCTGGGCCTGATCTTTAAAACTGTCAATGCAATCACTTCACATGTGATTTATATAACCTATCTAAGTCAGTTTGGCAGTTTGTGTCTTTTTAGGTGTGGTGGTTTGAATGTGAATCCTCATGGTGTTTTAAATTATTTTATTTTTACTTATTTATTTGATTTTTTTTTGTTTTGTTTTGTTTTGTTTGGTTTTTTGAGGTAGGGTCTCACTCTGGTCCAGGCTGACCTGGAATTAACTCTGTAGTCTCAGGGTGGCCTTGAACTCATGGCAACCTCCTACCTCTGCCTCCTGAGTGCTGGGATTAAAGGCATGCGCCCGACTACTTATTTATTTGAGAGAGAGAGAGAGAGAGAGAGAGAGAGAGAGAGAGAGACAGAGAGACAGAGAGACAGAGAGAGAATGGGTGTACCAGGGCTTCCAGCCATGGCAAACGAACTCCAGATGCATGCACCACCTTGTGCATTTGGCTTACGTGGGTCCTGGGGAATTAAGCTGAGGTCCTTTGGTTTTGCAGGCAAGGGCCTTAACAACTAAGCCATTTCTCCAGCCCCTCAGGGTATTTTTTAAAATTAAAGTTAAGCTTCCTACTTGAGCCTCCAGTGGGTAGAACCCTGGTGGGGAAGATGCGTGTCCCTGGGGGCAGATCTTGACATCCAGCCCTGAGGTGTGTTCAGAGCCAGTCTGAGCTCTGGCTGTGGGGTTTGCTGGCTGTTACTGTTTGCTTGTGTCGGAGTCTCCCTCCCTCTCTCCCTCTCTCTCTTTCTCTCTCTTTCTGCTGTGATTGCCAGAGTGAGCCAGCTTCTTCTGCCATGATGGAACTTCCTCTGGATTCTGTAAGCCTGAGATCAACCCTTTTCTCCCATAAGCGGCTTCTGGTTGGGTGTTTGTCCCAATAATGAGAAAGTAATTGCAACACAAGGCTTTGTCCATTTCATCTTAAGTTGGCATACAGTTGTACCTAGTGTTCTTTAGTTATTCATTTTAATTTCTATAAAGAGAGAATTTTTCCTCAGGTCTAATTTTAGCAATTTGGACCCTCCTTCTCTTCGCCTGTGATCTGATGGCTTGTCAGCTTTGTGTGGATCATGTGTCATTTTTTTTTTTTTTTCAGAGCTGAAGTATCATGAGAAGCCATGAAAAGTGAGGGCAGTCTCTGGGGCAGCAGGTGGGTGAAGGGTTAGGTAGCTCAAGGTTTTATTGCTCTACTTCTCCCATGTGCAATACCCTCTCAGCTGTAATCATAGATGAAGTGAAGCTTGGGGACTTACCACAAGTGATGGTTCTTGTGCTGTGGGCAGGGCTATCTCATACAAGCATCAGGGGGCACTAGGCACAGCCACTTGGACCATGTCATAACTCACCGGTACTGTTTTTGCCGAGTCTCCAATTCTTTACGCCTGTGCTGCTTGAGAATGTGAATTTGGTCATCTCGGGCCAACTTTGCTGTGGAGGAAGGACACGTATGAAAGGAGCCCAAAATAATCATGTTCGCGGTCAGCATTTCCTGCCAGCAGAGGAGAAGGGGTGCTGAACAGTGTAGGTGAGATTGGCACAGCTTCCCTTCACCAGTGGAGTCCTGGAAAGCATGGCCTCATCCTTTAGAGTACACCCCCATTTTTTAAAAATTTTATTTATTTATTTATTTATTTGAGAGCGACAGACACAGAGAGAAAGACAGATAGAGGGAGAGAGAGAGAATGGGCGCGCCAGGGCTTCCAGCCTCTGCAAGCGAACTCCAGATGCGTGCGCCCCCTTGTGCATCTGGCTAACGTGGGACCTGGGGAACCGAGCCTTGAACTGGAGTCCTTAGGCTTCACAGGCAAGTGCTTAACCACTAAGCCATCTCTCCAGCCCTAGAGTACACCCCCATTTTAAGGTGGGCAGAGTGACCCATGAGAATGTTGAATAGCTTTGCCCTTGAACTTTTCCCAAGATCGCATACCCTAGTGTGTGTTCTCTCTCCCTCCTCTCTCTTCCCCATCCCTCTGCCTCTTGATAGGACCTTGCCGTGTAGCTCAGGAACTTACAGTTTTCTTGCCTCAGATTCCTGAGAGCTAATGAATGGCTTTTTAATATGTGACTCAAGTTCCCCACTCTTATAACAAAATTGCTTTTTCAAAAGGCAAATCCATTTCTTTGTGCTCCTGGCCACTGGATCAGCAAAACCTCAGGGTCCGGCCCTTTAGTGCTCAGCGAGTTGGATCCATAGTCAGATGTATGAATGAGGCTTGGTGCTTACTGGGATTTCTAGGGCTTCCAGGGGCTGGACAGATTATTCTCTGCTTTTCCGAGGCACCTGCAATCTCTAGTCCGCTTGGGAGGGGCTCTCATGAGGCCCTTCAGCATACTGCCTCTGTGTGAACCCCAGGGCGCACGGTCCAGAGCTGTCTGCCTACTCCAGGTGATAGTCATTTCATGTGCATACAATTGTTTCATTTTTATTTTTATTCCTTTGACACAGCATTTTCTATAGCTTGGGCTGGCCTGGGACTCCAAATCCTCCTGCTTTTCTACCTCCTGGGGCTATAGGTGTGTATTATCATGCCAGGCTTTGATGGGCAGTTTCAGATCACTGTAGATTCATTCTGTAATTCTTATTTATTTATTTGAGAGAGAAAGAGAGAGAGAGAGAGAAGGAGAGAGAGAGAGAGGGAGAGAATGAATACACCAGGGCCTCCAGCCACTGCAAAGGAACTCCATGCATGCACCCCCTTGTGCATCTGGCTTACATGGGTCCTGAAGAATCAAACCTGGGTCCTTTGGCTTTGTAGACAAACGCCTTAACTGCTAAGCCATCGCTCCAGCCCCTGGTGAAGTTTTAAGCTCTTTCATTGTACCAAACACGTGGGCTGAACACACCCACACACCCAAGTTTCACTAAGAGAACTGCTCTGTCTCCCCATCCTTGAGAATGTTAGCAGATCCCCCCCCCCCCACCAATGACTGATAGAATTTCCCAGGCCCCAGCAGGATGACAAGGGCAGCTGCCTCTGGACCGAGTGCAGCAGAGTCCAGGAGCAGCTTGCGAGCTTCTCGTGACCCCTTCAGTGAACCTGCCCTGATGCACATGCTCTGGTTACCGGGCTCACGGAGACGGTCCTTTCGCATTTATGATCAACCTGAGGTACAGAGGTGAACTTCCAGACCTAAGGCAGCAACGTGCCTGTGAGCACTGGAATCACCTGTGGGGCGATTGCAGGCCTTGTTCATCCCAATGCATTCATTGTGCCCTCTCGCATAGCCTTTGGTATTAAACGGTGTCACTGTTGTGCTCCTGCCCCTGAGTGCATGCTGTGACTGTGCACACCTAGAGCATATGGTGGATTCACACCACGCCACCTTCCAAATCAGACCCGAAGTCCGGTAGCTTCCACTCCTTGCCTCTGGGAACACTTGCTCTTGCAAACCAGCCACCATGTAAGAGGTGTGCCCACACAGAGGCTGCCGCACTCTGAGAATCCTGGAAGAATGAGATGTCATGTACAGAGGGAGGTCCACGGGACACCGAGGTGCTGAACATTTGGGAGGAGAGCCACCTTCAATGTAAACCCTCCAGCCTTAGCCCCCTGGACGAACGACACAGAGGAACTGCCCAGCATAGCCTTTCCCAGTCTGCAGACCTGCATGACCAAGAGCATAATTAAATGGCTATTTAAAGCTCAAATGGTTGGGCGCTTGTAGTGGACAAAGAAACTTGTTAGCCAACTAGCTTATTTGTGTCTTAAACACCACCCTCTCTACCTTATCCTGTTCCTCAAAGCTTACCCTTAGACACAGTCCTGGGGACTGATGAGAGCAGAGAGCCGGGAGAGAGCACAGGAGGGCCGTTTCTTGCTACTCCTCTTGGCACTGTCTCCAAGCCTGTCCACCTTCTCAAGTGGGGGCCATGCCTTGTCTGTGGGCACTCGCCCTCTGGATTATGCTTCCTTTCTCCCCCTCCATCAGCCCATGGGGATTAGCCATGCTCATGTCTCCCCACTTAAGTGGGCTCTCTGCAGCACAATACTCCCCAATCTGCCTGTACCAGGAGGTACGTAGCAGGAAGGAGAGTCGAGCACCTTTCAAGCACTAGGAAATTAGAAGTGCCTTGTCTTTAGCTTTCCTTGTTCCATTCATATGACAAAGGAATTCTATATTATTTATCTATTTATTTATTTTAAAGCTAACTGCCTTCCCTAGCTCCTCTCATTTCCTCCTCTCATAAGACACTCTTTTTAAAATTATTTTTTTAATTTTAATTTGAGAGAGAGAGAGAGAGAGAGAGAGAGAGAGAGAGGGAGGAGAGGAGAGGAGAGAGAGAGGAGAGAGAATTGGCACACCAGGGCCTCAGCCACTGCAATTGAACCCTAGACGCACCACCTAGTGGGTAGATTCGACCTTGCATTTGCCTCATCTTTGTGTTTCTGGCTAATGTGGGATCTGGGGAGTCAAACATGGGTCCTTAAGATTCACAGGCAAGTGACTTAACTGCTAAGCTATCTCTTCAGCCCCAGCAATTCTATATTTTTTCTTGCTGAGGTAGATGGGCAAAACACCTTCTAGACACAAGTCTAGAAGTCCATTCTAGAAGTCTTTTTGGAATTTGGTTTCTTGAGTCAAGTTCCACATCAAGGACAATGGGATGTGATCTGATGGCCAAAGGACATGGAGATGGAGAACTTTCTTGTTTTATATCAAAAAGTGGAAGGTAATCATCACCCTTGCCTCATTTACACCTCGCAGCTGTGAAAGATGAATGCACGGGCAGGGCATGCTGTGTGCATGAGAGGTGTTAAATGCTGCCACAAGAAGCAGCAGACTCCTCATTATAGCGGCTGCCAACCTGGAAGCAAACCCAAGGGCTATGACTAGAACTCAGTGGAAGTTTGCCAGGCATAAATTTGATCCTTGCATGCTAATAGGTTAGTGTGTGAGGGCAGCCACTTAGGGACAGATCAGCCTTAGCTGACCTCTGACCCGCCTTCCCCTTTCTGTACCTGACCAACTGTGTGCCTCGGAAAAAGAATGGCCTCCTGAGGAAGTACCAGACTGGGGTCTGCACATCTAGGGTCTTGGGAGGCGTAAGTAGGCGAATCACAAGTTCAAGGCCAACCTGGGATACATAATGAGTTCAAGGCCAGTCTCAGGTACATAGTGAGACTGGGACTTTGCCTCCAAACAAAGTAACAAACACAGATTAAGCATCCCGGCTTGCCCATGGCCCCTGAAGCTGGCATTCTGGGAGGTAGCTCTAATCTAGCCCTTCCTCCCTCGGCCTACAGGAGGCGCTCTGGGCTCACAAGCCCGACTATGATCTCACAGGGGACAGAGAGAGTCTTGTGCACCCTGATACCTACAGAGCTGCCCATCTATTTGCCGCAGAGTCTCCCCACAAGTCCTTACTAGTAGGGACGCCCGTATCACCTGCAGTGCAGAGAGAGACCACAGCCGGCATGTGTCCTGGGACCACTAGGCTCCAGTCTGGAGCTTGTCGGTGCCCAGGGGAGATCACACCTCCTGCAAAGGCGTGAGGCACAGGGTGGTGCTCTGCCCCCAAAACTGCACGATCACGCCCCAAAATATGGTCGTCTGAGGAGGGTCGCCCTGGCTCGCAGGAAGCCCGGGAGCGTAGGGCCCGAGGCAGCTTACCGCGCCCATCCCTCAGGACAATCTCGCCCTCGCCCGTGATCCAGCGGTAGCAGGGGAACTCGACGTAGTCCCCGCGCGGCGTCTTCAGCGTGATGTACTTCAGGTACCAGTCGTCGTGCAGCCAGTACTTGCGCTTCTCGATCTTCACCAGCTGGATCTCGCCCAGGTCTTCGTCCACCGTCACATCGTACGAGTCAACCTGCGCAGGAGGACGGGAGAATCAACGCAAGGGTGGTCTCCTGGGCCTGGTTCTGAAGGGGGAGGGGGGGAACATGTCTTCCCCAACATGCTGCGCTGGAGTACTGGATCTTTTTTTTTTTTTTTAATTTTTATTTATTTATTTGAGAGTGACAGACAGGGAGAGAGAGGGAGAGAATGGGCGCGCCAGGGCCTCCAGCCACTGCAAACGAACTCCAGACGCGTGCGCCCCCTTTGTGCATCTGGCTAACGTGGGTCCTGGGGAACCGAGCCTCCAACCGGGGTCCTTAGGCTTCACAGGCAAGCGCTTAACTGCTAAGCCATCTCTCCAGCTCAAGTACTGAATCTTTTGAGTTAAAAGGACTTAAAAGGCCCTGACCTTGGCCCTGCTTGTTTAAGTGGAGTATGAAGTCCTCATGTGAAAGATTTCCTCTATACAGCAAAGGAAAGTAGGTTGTTTTCTTCCAGGATGAGACGCTGAAACTCAATCTGTATGAGTAGACCTTGTTAAGCTAATCTTCACCTTCCTAATTATGTCTCCATCTGATTAAATAACCTAGTTCAAACCTCTTTCTATGTCATATTCCATAAGTAACTATCTTTGTACAGTTGAGTGTCTAAATGAATGATTTTTGGGTCTTCATTTCCTTTTGAGTAAGGTATGGCATGTATTACTTGTATTAACTGAATTTGTATGCTTTTGTCCTGTTACTTTGGTTTATGTCAATTTAATTCTGATGACTACTTGGTCCCAAATAACATGAAGTAAAATTTTCTTTCCTCTATAGTAGTTCATTTAGCCATGATTCTTAAAAAAACCACCTTAGCTGACAAAAATTCTATGTTTATGGAGTCCAGTGTGGCATCTCAATACATGTATACAAGGTGTAATGTCTGAGCTAGGGTAATGAGCATTTCTGTCACCTCAAACACTTGTCTTAGAAACATTGCAAATGCTCTTTTCTAGCTATTTTGAAATTTGTGATAAATTACAGTGCCTATCGTACCTAGTATGTTGCAGAAAACTCGAAGGTACCCTTCCTGTCTCACTTCACTTTGCTGCCTGTTACCCAATCTCCCTCAATGCCCTCCCTTCCTTCCTGGCCACTACTGACCACTATTCTTTCTACTATGCTTTTCAGCTTCCACATGAGTGGCAAGATAAAGTATTTGCCATTCTGTGCCGACCCATTTCACTCAGCTGTCCCAAATAATGGGATTTCACTCTATTTTTGTGTGACAGTAGCATTTCATTGCATAAACATATATAATATCATTTTGCTTCCTTTTGGTGTTTTCTGTGCATTCGTGTGTATTGTGTTTTTGTCTGTGTAGCACATGTGCATAGGTACCAGTGCAGGTGCAAAAATGTGTGTGCATGTGTGTGAGTGCACGCATGTGGAGATCACATGTGTGGATTGTTCTCTCTCTCTCTCATACATATATATATATAATTTTTTTGAGACAGAGCCTCTCACTGAACCTGGAGCTCACTGATTTGGCTAAACAAGCTAGCCAGCAAGCCTTAGGGATACTTCTATCTGCATCTTCCCAGTGCTGGGATTACAGGCGCTCACAGCTCATCCATGATTGCTGGGGACCCAAACTCAGGTACCCATGTTGCTTGGTGAGCACTTTACCAACTGCCCAGGCTCTACCAGATTCTCTTTACTCGTTCTTCTGAGCACCAGCGGACACTAGTTGATTTTATATTGTTAAACTAGGTTCTTTTTTTAAATCAAAAAATATTTTATTTATTTGATAGAGAGAAAGAGAGAAAGAGAGAAAGAAGGGAAGAGAGAGAGAGAGAGAGAGAGAGAAAATGGGCTCACTAGGGCCTTTAGCCACTGCAAACGAACTCCAGATGCATGTGCCACCTTGCACATCTGGCTTATGTGGGACCCGAGGAATCCAATGTTGGTCCTTTGGCTTTGCAGGCAAGCACTTTAACTGCTGAGCCATCTTTCCAGCCCCCCACCCTGCCCTCACCCCACTGTAGGCTTTTTATAAGGAATGGGAAGTTGGTTTTTTTTTTTTTTTTTTTTTTACAAGCCTCTCAGTGCTGAACACAATGAGCAGTTTGCATGTGGTGGATGTGGCCGAGGCCAGACACTGTAGTCAGAATGGGGAAGCGTCCTTGCCAGGCCCTGTGGTCAGGGCCAGGGTCCTCAGTTAGAAACAGTTTCTGCCGGGCGTGGTGGCACATGCGTTTAATCCTAGCACTCGGGAGGCAGAGGTAGGTGGATTGCCGTGAGTTCAAGGCCACTCTGAAATGACAGAGTTAATTCCAGGTCAGCTTTGACTAGAGTGAGACCCTACCTCAAAAACAAACAAACAAACAAACAAACAAACAAACAAACAAACAAAAGAAACAGTTTCTGAGGGTAGAGGCGCTAGGCCCCTGGATTGGGACGACACATTTGGGGTCTTTCTGTGAGGATGTGAGGCTATCTCTAACCAGATGGTCTCCTGTGGGAGAGGGCATGTCCTGCCTGGCTGACTCTGAGGAGGGGCACCTCTGCCCGACAGGAAATCAGGGGTGCTCACAAGGTCACCCAGAGAGCCAGGATTCTGTGGGCCCTGGAACCTCAGGCAGGGGCATTGTACTGCAGGACGGTGGACTGTTGGGAGAAACCAGCAAGTCCCAGGACCCAGAGCTGGGAGAGGACCCCCAGGGGGCTGGAAGAATGGGAAGGAGAAGAAGGATGCACCTCATCTCTTGAGGGTGGGCTCCTAGGGCCGGCAAAGAAAGGAGACCTCTTTACTGAGGCCGTCAGTGTGCCAAGGCAGGCTCGGATAGGTCAAGAGGCTCAACGTCCATGGAGCTTGGTGCCATCTAGAGAGGCAGAGCGAGTACAGATAGAATGGTCTAGAATAGGGCATCTGTAAAGTCTGCTCCCACGCTAGACCCTGCAGAGATCCGCAGGGTCTGCAACTCTCCCACAGGTCATGATTCCACTGAGAAGTGGAGGGAGGAGAGCGAGGGACCCAGGCCAGCCCCAGAATCTGAGGCCCTGAGTTCATATCCTTGCTACAAACTGACTGGCTGTGTGGCTGGCCAAATTGCTTTACTCTCTGAGACTTGATTTTTTTTTTAAATTTTTATTTATTTATTTGAGAGCGACAGACACAGAGAGAAAGACAGGTAGAGGGAGAGAGAGAGAATGGGTGCGCCAGGGCTTCCAGCCTCTGCAAACGAACTCCAGACGCGAGCGCCCCCTTGTGCATCTGGCCAATGTGGGACCTGGGGAACCGAGCCTCGAACCCGGGTCCTTAGGCTTCACAGGCAAGTGCTCAACCACTAAGCCATCTCTCCAGTCCTTTTTTAAAAATTATTTTTATTTATTTATTTGAGAGAGAGATACAGAGAGAGACACAATGAGAGAGAGAGAATGAATGTGCCAGGGCCTCCAGCTATTGCAAACAAACTCCAGATGCATGCACCCCCTTGTGTGTTTAGCTGGGCGTGGTGGTGCACCCCTTTAATCAGCACTCGGGAGACAGAAGTAGGAGGATCGCCATGAGTTTGAGGCCAGGACACCCTGAGACTATATAGTGAATTCCAGGTCAGCCTGAGCCATATTTAAATTTATATTTATGAAAGAGAGAGAAAAGGAGAGAAAGAGAACACAGACACTAAGGCCTCCAGCCACTTCAAATGAACTCCAGATGCATGTGCCACCTTGTGCATCTGGCTTACATGGGTACTGGGGAATTGAACCTGGGTCCTTTGGCTTTGCAGGCAAGCTCCTTAACTGCTAAGCCATCTCGTCAGCCCTGAGACTTGTTATTTATCTTATAAGGGAAGATAACACCAAGGTTGCAGGGCTGTTGAGAAATCTAAATGGTATGCTATCTGAGTGGTCCCCTTTCTCCCAGGGCACAGGCTGTATGCATCGGATTTAGCTGGGCCTTATGCCCAGACTTCTAGAAGGTGGTCACACAGCAGCAGTTTTGTGCTGCCTGTTACCAGCTTTGAGCCAGGCCTCACCAGGTAGTCCATCCGCATCCACATCTGCTGGAAGAGTGGGAGGAAAGACCCTAATCTGTGTGTTCCAGCCCTGTGGGGAGTCATGGGAAGGTGCTGGGGGGGGTGGGAGGGATTTTTGGGTGCTGGCAGAGCAAGCGGACCAGAGGGAAGTCAGCATGCAGTCAGAACTAAACGGTAGCCACCCAGAGAGGCTTGGACACGGCCCTAGGGCAGCTGCTGCAGGGGAAGTGGCTTTCTTGTGGCTCTAAGGGGCTGGAGGGGGAGGAGGAGGATGGAAGAGAGGACGTCCATCCTAAAGTAATAGTTACCAGGGGGGTTGGAGAGGGACACCCATGGAAAGGGAAAGTGGAGCATGTGTGTGGCCAATTGTGTAGCTGGGGGTCTTGATCTGCAAGGAAGAAACTGAGCAGATTTTTTTCTGAGGGAATGGCTGCTCCTTCAACACACCTGTGGTACAGTCACAATCACAGGAAATGGGACTCTTCATGATGCCTGTTCCACATGGCCATAGAGTTGTACCTGTGATAAGATCCTTTAACAGTCTTTTTTCTTTTTTTTGGGGTTTTTCGAGGTAGGATCTCACTTTGTCCCAGGCTGACCTGGAATTCACTCTGTATTCTCAGGGTGGCCTCAATCTCAAGGTGATCTTCCCACCTCTGCTTCCTGAGTACTGGGATTAAAGATGTGTGCCACCATTCTTGGCTCCTTCAACAGTTTTGTCGGGACTCAATCTGCCTTTTGACAGCATCTTCTGTAGGAATGTGTCAGGCTAGTAATAGTACAGCTTAGCTCTGGTCATCCCAGGGGCTCTTCCTGGCCTTGCTTCAGGCCTGGATGTGACAGAAAATGAACAGGGGCTGACAGGCTCAGCCTGAACACATCTCAGGAAGTCGTAGGGACAAGGAACAATGGCGGTGAGTGACTTTAGAATTAGAGAGCGCAGCTAAGACAACGCTCACAGACAACAAAGAAAAGTGTTCTCCTCCAGGCTGATTTCAGGGTGTCATACAACAAAACAAGGCCTCAGGAAGATAACGTGGAGCCACCAAACATGCTGGCTTTCCTCCATCTTCTCTGGGGGCCAGGTGTGTGGGCAGACACCGTATTGGTTGTCCACGTGTCCTGTCACACTGGAGTCACACTGGATTCAGCATGGTGGACACTGTAGACAGTGCATGCCATACATCAGGTGCTCCGTGAGTGCAGAGCATATGAATGTATGTGTGGATGATGGTTATTTCTATATAGGGATCTGAGGCTCAGGAAGTCAAGTGATGGGGCTAGTGTGCCATGGTGGCCCTTGGCCGAATGATTAGAATTTACCCCTATGTGACAGCCTCGCCTGAGTTCCTCCTAATGCTCTTTATGGCCGTAAAAGAAGCAGAAGAGAGACCTGGTTCAACCTCTTGGTGGAGAATGACAGTGAGTGACTGGGGACATGGGGAAGCTTCTGACCAGTGGGCATTTGAGGCAGCCTCTTTCTTTCTTCTTTCTTTCTTTCCTTCCTTCTTTCTTTCTTTGTAGCTGGTCAAAATAAGAAGTGGGGTGAGTGGAAAAGCAGAGAGTGGGGGGCTGGAAAACTGGCTTAGCAGTTTAAGGCATTTGCCTGGGAAGCTAGAGGAACCCAGATTCGATTCCCCAGGAACCACGTAAGCCAGACGCACAAGGGGCACATGTGTCTGGAGTTCGTTGGCATTGGCTGGAGGCCCTGGCATGCCCATTCTCTTTCTGTGTGTCTCTCTTCTCTCTCTCTCTGCTTGCAAATGAACATATATATATATATATATATCTTTTTTTTTAATTTTTTTTTTTATTTGAGAGTGACAGACACAGAGAGAAAGACAGATAGAGGAAGAGAGAGAGAATGGGTGCGCCAGAGCTTCCAGCCTCTGCAAACGAACTCCAGACACGTGCGCCCCCTTGTGCATCTGGCTAACGTGGGACCTGGGGAACCGAGCCTCGAACCGGGGTCCTTAGGCTTCACAGGCAAGTGCTTAACCGCTAAGCCATCTCTCCAACCCTATATATATATCTTTTTTAGAAAAAAGGAGAGAGTGGGCAGGGAAGATATAGACAACTGGCAGAATAAGATTCCTAATGCAGGGAATTCCCACACAAGCTGAGGAAGGCTGGAATGAGCTCTTGGGGACAGAGGTGGCCAGTGTAGCCCTCAAGGGGCTGAAGAGAGACACAAGAAACTTGTAGGTCACCAGCCT
Source organism: Jaculus jaculus (assembly GCF_020740685.1). Classification (NCBI taxonomy): domain Eukaryota; kingdom Metazoa; phylum Chordata; class Mammalia; order Rodentia; family Dipodidae; genus Jaculus; species Jaculus jaculus. The sequence goes on from NC_059119.1 coordinate 29,985,355, forward strand.
GAATCAGGAGGGACCACTAGGCTCGTTGCACTTGATACTTTCAACTCTATATTTGTTATGTGGTTTTAAGGTTCCTGAGTAGAGTCAGGCATCAATGACAGGAATACGCACTAAGAAAGACATCGTGAAGTAATTTTATCATTGCATAAACATCATGGCATGAGTTTAGACAAATTTAAATGGTATGGCATAGTGCAAGCCCAGGCTATATGGTATATCCTGTTGGTCCCAGGTCACACACCTGTACAGACTATTACTGTTGATACTGTAATATAATAAGTACTGATGCATCTAAACATATCGAAAACGCCAGGCAAAAGTTGTGCCCAGGTTATGGGTGTAATCAACTGCTCTCTGATCGGATATGAGGCTGTTCAGTGGGAGGAAATTCATACCTACCACTGAGAATCAAGTCTGTGGCTTGGAAGATCACCGACCCTAGATGGAAAGTTCCCTGTTGTTTGGTTAAAAGGAGAGGATTATGCCCATTCAAAAAGACATCCTTTGGATGTCTATATTTCTCCCCTTTGATCCATGTAGCTCTCACTCTTGGTTAGAAAGTCTGCTTTTCATAGATGGAAATGAATACCAGGGAGAACCATGACCCATCAGAGCAAGAAAAGAAAGCCATCTTCTTAGCATGAAGGGAGTCATCTCTGCCACATCTGTCGGGGCCCAGGAGACACTACAGAGGATGTGGTGGATTAAAAATGAGTGCTGCTATCTGTGCTGTCCTGAGAAACCCCTCCAGGGAGATGGCAGTAAACACCGAGGAGACTCAGAACTCATCAGAGCAGAAAATCGGAGGCTGCAGAGAGCTCAGCACTAAAGGAGACTTATAACATGTCCTCCAAGGCTCAGGGAGCATTGTGGAAGAGGGGCAGGAAGAATGTAAGGGTCAGAGGGTGGGAAGGTGAACTCTGAGGCCTGGTCCCTCCCCCACAGAAGCTGACTAGTGCATCTATGACCCCACAATGAATACAGAAAACCCCACAGACAGTGGAAACAGGGTGAGGGAGATGTGATGTAAGAGTATAACCCAATAGAACTATGACCAATATTCAAGATGTTCATACATTAAATTACTCAGCTAAGAAAATACTACCTGGGGCTGGGGAGATGGCTTAGTGGTTAAGGCACTTGCCTGTGAAGCCTAAGGACCCAGGTTCAATACCCCAGTACCCACGTAAGCCAGATGCACCAGGTGTCGCATGCGTCTGGAATTTGTTTGCAGTGGCTAGAGGCCCTGGTTTGCCCATTTTCTCTCCCTGTCTCTCTGTGTGTATGTGTCACTAATAATTAAATGAATAAAATTTAAAAATTACCAGGTGATGGAGAATTTTTAGTTCCATTTTAATCATATCTATATGAATAAATATATACATATCATATATATGATATGACATATTCTGTATATGTGGCCCATGGTTAACATAAACATCATTATGTGGTGTATGATTGTTCAGCAAAGTGTTAGTTGACCAGTCTCTGTTTGAGCTTACTATTAGCATTTTACACAAGGTGGCTTGTTCAGTTTTTTTTTTTTTTGCCTCTGTCCCATATCTGTGCTGTTGATTGGTGGGAGTAAAAGATACATATTTTTCAAAGCAAGGACATGGCCTACCAAGGCTGTCCAAATCGGACAGGGAACAATAAGAGACTGGTAGTTTGAGGAGGCTTAGGAGAAGAAAGGGAGGAGGGATATTGGGGGCAGGGAGAGACTGGTGCAGAAAGAGTGGGGGACCAAGAGGGGACTTGAAGAGGCCAAAATGCTCAGAGAAAGGGAGAAGGCACAATTGGAGGTTATGATGTGTGGTAGTTTGAATGGATGTCCCCCAGTTGATTCAGGAGTTTCATTCAAGCTTGTAACTTGGTGTCACTGTGGGTGTTTCCTAGAGTACAGCCCTAAGGTGTTTGGAGGCGGATCTGGAAGTTCAAAGTAAAGATGAGCCCGAGTTCTATCTGGCGCTCCAGGCATGGGCTTGCTTGCTTACGGTGTTGGTGGCGGTGGGTTTTTGCTTTTTTCTCTCTTTTCCTGAATGGGTGAAAGTGGGGACCAGCTTCTTCTGCCACTATGGAATGTCCCCTGGATCTGTAAGCTTCAAACAAATGACATTCCTCCCATAAACTGTGTCTGGTCTGGAAGTTCATCCATCATGCTTCCAGAAGATGAGTTTACATGTGTTGAATATATTCAAGAATCATGCAGTCAACACTACTCTATTGCTCTTACTTGTCTTAAAAGTACTGTTGTGAGGTGAAAGGTGCCTGAGAAATCTTCTGAGTTGTTAGTCATCCCATCTAACTTGACTTCCTTTACATTTATAGAGTTAAAGAAACAAATAGTCTTCTCCAATCTGCTTCTAGGCCAACCCATCTCTGGAACAAGACCATTCCGCATCCCCTCTGAGGTGGTCTCAGCACACAACAGGGAGCCAATGAAGGCCGATCCTCACAGAAGAGTCTCACCTACAAAGGACTCCATGGCTGACCTGGATCACTCTGTGGAACTCTATTAGGAGTAACCTTGGATTGCAAATGCAGTTCATTAAAATAGAATCAGTCCTGCCCATTATTCAACTGAATTGTACATTGGGGTAGGGGGGTGTTGGCCACTCTGAATACGGAAGCGACCATACTGGTTGTGGACATCATCTGCTATTCTCACTGTTGTTGAGGATAACATCTGTAAACTTTTCCAAGTCCGGTGGAATGGCCTTATCTTCCTGGCAAGTACTTCCTCTAAGGTTTCTCTTCTACCTTTACCCAAAAGGGACAGCTTGCCTTTAGAGACATATCAGCCAAAGAAGGAGGAAGTAGCTCTGGGCTGTGCAAGATACAGTATGAAGTAATTCTGCATCAACAGGAACTTTCTCAAAGGCTTGCCCTTTCAAAGGCCTTTCTCGCTCGGCTACAGGCCTGCAGCTCCTCTCGACCCGTTGTTCCTGCATCCAAATGGACGCACCCCAGTGGACATGTGCATGCAAATCTCTCCTGAAATTTGCCTCTGGGATCCTTGCCGAGGTATTGAAGCACGGTGTTATTTGAATAACTTCCCAAGTCGAAAGACAGAATACAGAGAGGGAAATAATAGAACGGTGCACTTACATTTCATCCAGTGACCCATGATGGTGACACTGCCGTGTCCTCTCCTGGGAGGAATGGCACCTGGGGTGTCCTGCACTGCATAGCCTGAGCTCACCAGTGGCTTCTCAAGCTTTGTGGAGAAGAGAGTCCAACAGGGTCCACTTATAAAGTGGAAATAGTCTGTCCTCCCCCGCCCCTTGGTACTAGGGGAATACATTTAATAACGGAAACAAAGGAAAGCACTTCAGAGATGGCATCGTGTGTCCATGTCCGAAATGGATGGCATGTTCAGTCTACCCCACCATAGTCATCAAGGCCAAGGACTGGGGAAACTGAGGAAAGGATGGTTGTCCTTGTGCTCACCATTCAACTTTCCAAAGGGAGCTCAAGCCAGCTAACAGCCTGGTAATCACAGCTACCAGGTCAGGTTCAAGAAAGGCTCTGAGGGGCCAGGCACAGTGGCACATGCCTTTAATCCCAGCACTCAGGAGGCAGAGGTAGGTAGGAGGATGGCCGTGAGTTCGAGGCTACCCTGAGACTACATACATAGTGAATTCCAGGTCCGCCTGGGCTAGAGTGAGACCTTACCTTGAAACCCTACCCCCCCCCCCAAAAAAAAAAAGGCTCAGAGGCTGCAGGGCCGCAATCGCGCTCACTGCGAGTGTGAAAACCAGAAGAGGACTTGGTTATCATTTCCCTACCTCAGGCTGAACTGGCCTGAAATAAATTCGAGAACTTTATCTGGGAAGTCTTCATCTGGAGCACATGAAACTGTCAGCTGTGTTCATCACAAGTCAAGTCTGAAGCTATCTCAGAGCCGCTGACCCAATAGTAAGGTGAATGGGGGAAGGCAGCTTGGCGTGGTCTCAGTTCTCCCTTCCTGTCTAGGGGAGGATGTGGAGGGAGTGGAAAGGAACAGATCTCCACTGACAAGTTGGAGCGTGTCTTTCTGAGCACTTCCCGGGCGCCAGGCAGTACAAATGAGGGACCGAGATCCTTGACCTGCGTTTGAAAGCCCGGGACTGGAATTTACACTCCAGCAGCATCGGAAACTGGCTTCTAAGCGTGGTCTGTCAACAGCTTCACCGTGTCTGGTTGGTGCTTCAGGTTTAATAAAGGCTGGCTGCCTTTGCTCCCCAAGTGCCTGGGCTCCAGTGACTATTTAACCCCGCATTTTAAAACTCCAGAGTTCGAATCCTTAGAAGTGTCGCTAGCACACAATCATGAATCGTCTATAAAGGCTTGGGCTCACACTAAATTCCTCTGGGCCTGGGCTGGTCATGTACGCTGCAGGTGTGTGTGTGTGGGGGTGTGGGGGAGACACCTCCTGGTGCCACTCCCAGGCACCAAGTGAGGACTGGAGTACTGGGGGTCCCCCTGACTTGTGCACAAGATAGAAGCTGAAGTATTTTACAGCTGGGTAAACGGAGGTCTCCAGCGGGCACAGAAGAGTGAGTCAGGTTTGGGTGGCACTCAGGCCTCTGGATCTTTATTTGCTCAGTCTCCACGGCTCCTGGCAGAGGCTCTCTGAGCGGAACAGCAGGCGGTGGCACCCCGCTATTCGCTCTAGGAGCCCTCCCCCTCCCGCCTGCGGCCACAGGGCTGTGGGTTTCAGCACTCGCCCAGGGAAGGGGCCTCTCGCAGCCTTGGGGTTCCCCCCTTGAAACGAAGAGGAAACTTTATATCCTTTGGCAGGGAAGAAGTGCTCAGCACAGCGCAGCACAGCGCAGACCACGGTGTCCGCCTACTGTCTCCCACTGGGTGCGAGAGGCCAGAAAACCCAGAGCGCACCCCCGAACTCCGCCAGGGACCCCAAGCGCCGACTCTGCCAGGTCCGCAGCCTGCTCCCACCGCGCCAGACGCACCCCGCCACCCCACCGCGCCGGGTTCTATCCAAGCCACAGGCTCTCCCTAACGGGGTCACCAGGTACCCCCAGTGCAGTTCCCCAAACCACCCAGGTGCCAGGTCTCCAGGGCCACCCGGGTGCCCTCGCTCCCGCCGCCCCCGCGGGCCGCCAGGCGCCCGGTGCCATCCCCCGAGGCCGCCCGGGTCCCCGCCGGACCGCGCGTCCCGAGCTCACCGCGCCGCGCTCGAAGTCGTTGTAGAAGGCCTTGTCCAGCAGGTGCTTCTCGCTGCAGCCCGCCGAGCCCACCAGGCTGAGGTAGATGTAGTCGTCGGTGCCCGCGAACCACTGGCTGCCGGTGGCCACGGTGACCGTGTAGGAGGGCATGGCGCGGCTGCGGAGGAGCGAGCGCCGAGCGCCAATCCCCCTCGTCACACCTGCTGCGGGACCCCCTGCCTCTGGCCGCCTGTCACCCTGGCCTGCAGCCGCCTTGCCCCCGGGGACAGTGGCCACTGCCCCGCCCCAGGTCCAGCCCCGCCTTCTGCCTCGGGCCCCGCCCCTGCAAGATTGCGGGGGGGGGGGATCCCTCACCTCCTTACCTCGTCCTACCCTCTTGTGGTGCTGATGGGGAGGGGTCCCATATTCTTGGGTCCTTCTCCTTCATGTGGTAAGTGTCCTGCGGTCATGGGATTGGACATCCTAGCTGTCGCCCCCCATTCACTTACTACGCTTTCTATTTAGTCACTGCTTCCACCTTCCTTCCTGCCCCTGCTTCTCTTATTACCAGTGAGTGCATTTTCTTTTTCTTAAAAAAATTAAAATATATTTTATTATTTATTTAAGAGAGAGGGGTGGGGGGAGGGAAGGAGAAGGAGAGGGAGAGAATGAGCATGCCAGGGCCTCCAGCCACTGCAAAAGAACACCAGAGCATGCTCCACCTCGTGCATGTGACTTACATGGGTCGTGGGGAATCGAACTTGGGTCCTTCAGCTTTGCAGGCAAGCACCTTAAGGGCTAAGCCATCTCTCCAGCCCACCGGTGAGCTCACTTTCTCCAAGGGCTGGGTTAGGCTCTGAGGACCCCTAGAAAGCCAGCTATAGACCCAGGGCGCATGGTGAGTGGAAAGACTGCGCACTCATGCTGGAGTTCAATGCCTGGGGGAGGCCACTGGTGTACCCTACTGAGTCTGGGCCAGGGACTTGTGTCTCGGATCTTCACAGGCCGTGCGGAGCTTTTCTCTGGGCTGGGGACCTGTGAACACCAGCTGGGGAGATTGTCAGGGGATAGGGGGAGGCTAGGCATCCAGAAGGGGAAGTGGACAGGGCAGGGGACCCACAGTCTGTGCTTGTAGGGCTGACTGGAGGTCAGCCAGCGCTCTTGGCGCTGCGTGTGATCCAGGCTTCCCCCACTAGAGGTTCCACAACCTTCCCAAACAGCACCACGAACTGGGCGACTAAATGTTGAAACACACAAGCCACAGAGATTCAACCCACAGTAGTCAGGCTTATTCTAAGATATTAATTTTTTGAGGCTTTAATTATTGGATTGTTTCTTTAATTTAGGTCTCAGGTGTAAAGTGTAATTATGCTGGTCAGGGGCAATCTCCTAAGCAAAACAGACAGCTGGTTGATCATCTGTGGTGTTTGAGGAAGTGTACAGGTTGTTGGTTTTATATGTATATATGAGTCTGAATATTCACAGATGGGTACTATGAGTCTCTCAAAACCTTAGCCATCTTTTCATTGATTTGACATCAAATTCATGCCTATATCCAGATCCACAGTTTTTTCAGACCTATCTTCCAACTAGCTTGAGTATCTTGAGGTAATCAAGTTTCGTAATCGGGTCCTTCTTCTCAGCCATTTTTACCTAAGGGAAAGGACGTTTTGGGTGATTTCTTACTTCTGAGGTTAAGTAAGCTGTTAAGGCCACTCCTTAATCCAACACTTCACATGGGATTCAGTTTTAAAGAGACTACTGTCCCCAGCTCTTTTAAGTTTCATCTTTTATGGGTTACAGATGAGAATAAGAGTTGCCAGTTTTTGTGGCTTCTCTTTTGAGATGCATCTACCTATGTAGCCCAGGTTGGCTTTAAGCCTCTCATCTTTAGGCTTATGCCTTCTAATGCTGGCATGAATTATAGCTGTGTGCATGAATCCTGGTTCAACATTTTGTCTTAAAAAATAGTCTCATGTAATTCAGACTGGCTTCAGACTCACGGTCCTCTGCTCTAGGCTTCTGAGAGCTGGGGTTATGATGCCTACTACCATAGCTTGCCTTGTTGCAACTTTCAAAACCATAAGTGCTAGAAATTTTGGATTCCATCTTCTGCTTGTGGTTGGCTGTTTTCTGAGCTTATTTATTTAATGGCAGATACACCCAATGGCTCCCAAGACCTGTTCCTGTTTATCTGTTTTCCCAATTTTTCATGTGAGAGCACCAAATCATTCTATATTATTTGCCTTCCAAGTAATCATGGGGGATTTTAACAATATTAATATGCCAAAATGGACCTAGTATTGGAGACATGGCTTCATGGTTAAGGTGCTTGCCTGCAAAGCCAAAGAACCCAGGTTTGATTCCTGAGGACTCACATAAAGCCAGATGCACAAGGTGAAGCATGCCTCTGGAGTTCATTTGCAGTGGCCCATCCCTTCTCCCCCCGTCTCTCTGTCTCTCTTTTAAATAAATAAATAAATAATTTAAAAATGATTTAAAAAATGGACCTAGCACTCCACTTCCCCAAATCAGATTAGAATATGCATTCCCTTGAAGTCCATGTGAAACGTTCCCCAGGGCAGACCATGTACAAGGCTACAAAAGAAAACTTTATCTGTTAAATTCATGTTTTGAAAAATATTTTATTTTTTATTTTTTTTTCATTTATTTTTATTTATTTGTTTGAGAGCAACAGACAGAGAGAGAAAGAGGCAGATAGAGAGAGAGAATGGGCGCACCAGGGCCTCCAGCCACTGCAAACGAACTCCAGACACGTGCGCCCCCTTGTGCATCTGGCTAACGTGGGACCTGGGGAATTGAGCCTTGAACTGGGGTCCTTAGGCTACACAGCCAAGGGCCTAACTGCTAAGCCATCTCTCCAGCCCTTGAAAAATATTTATTTATTTGAGAGAGATAAAAGGCAGAGAGAGAGAGAGAGGAAGAGAAAGAAGGAGAGCGAATGGGCACAACAGGGCCTCCAGCCACTGCAAAGGAACTTCAGACACATGCACCACCTTGTGCATCTGGCTTATCTGGGTACTGGAGAATTGAACCTGGGTCCTTAGTCTTCGCAGGCAAGTGCCTTAACCAATAAGCCATCTTTCCAGCCCCTTAAATTATTTTTTGAGACAGGTTCTCATATGTAGTCCTGGCTGGCCTGGAACTTGCAGCTATCTCCTGTTACTGCCTTGCAAGTTGCATTACCACAGACGTGAGGAGTCACCACAACCAGCCCAAACTAATCACTGTGGATGTTCCTCTCAAAAAAAAAAAAAAAAAAGATCCAACCCCCCCCCCCCCCGGCAAAAAACCAGAAAAAACTAAAAACAGAACTGCCATATGGGTTGCAGTCACAGGACATTGGGAGACCACACTAAAACTGAGAGGAAAGACAATTTCTTCCTAGCTAGTCCCCATAGCACTAGAAAATGCTATGGGAACTGCTAAGGGATGATAGTCACTAACATAATATAATAAGCAGGGAAATCTTGCAAGCTGCAAAAGAAACAAGCAGGGCAATGATTACACACCTGTGCAATAATGGCTCACAGCTTATGCAGGTAACCAACTGCTTCTGGATTGGACATGGCCTGGTCTGTGGGAGAGAACTCGTAGCAGGTATGGGGAACCAAATCAGCATCCATGGAGAGAAACACACAGACTCCAGAGAAGTCCCCACTACTCTTTGACAAAGAGGAGTGGCCATAAACATCAAAAGTCTCTCAAATAACTATACTTATCTTCTATAATCCAAGCTGCTCTCAGTTGTGGTTTTAAAAAAGTCTGTTTTATTTTTACAGATCACAAAGAATACTAGGGAAATCAATGATCCATCAAAATGACAACAAAAGACAGCTGAGCACCTACCATGAGACATTTCTCTCACATCATTCAGGGACCAGGAGACATTACAGAGGAAGAGGCATCACAAGTACTGCTCTCACTGCTAGACTGACAACCAGCTCCAGAGAGATGGTGACAGACATAGAGACCACTCAAAACTTATCAAAAATAGAAATTCAGAGGAAGAAGAGACTCAACACTAAATTAGACTGCAAACTCACCTGCCAGGGCTCAGAGAACATGGTGGTAGAGGTGTGGTAAGATACTAAGAGCCACACAGTGAGCAGGAATGTACAAAGCATGCTTCCTCACCACAGAGATTGACTGAGGCCTTCATGACTACACAGCAAAAACCAATAACCCCACTGAGGAGGGTCCTTAGTGGGAAGGGGTGGGGGAGAGTATAACCTTTTTTAAAATAAAATAATTAAAACAAAGAACTGCCATAAGATCAAGGTATGGCACTTCTGAGTATACAAGGGAAGGAACCTAGGTCAACATACCACCGAGTTACTTGTATATCCATGATTTATTTTTTATTTTTTATTTTTTGAGGTAGGGTCTCACTCTAGCCCAGGCTGACCTGGAATTCACTACGGAGTCTCAGGGTGGCCCCAAACTCATGGTGATCCTCCTACCTCTGCCTCCCAAGTGCTGGGATTAAAGCTGTGTGCTGCCACGCCTGGCCATCCATGTTTATTGTATGCACATTAGCCAAGTTATGAAGTAAGCCTAGGTTTCCATCAACAAATGAATGGGTAAAGACATATAGTATATGTATTATTATTCAGCCATTAGAAATGAAACGATGCCATTTGGGGAACATAGATGGAACCAGCAATGCTCATATTAAGTGAAATTATACAGGCTTTGAAATACTAATAACATACATATGCTTTATCTCCTATATTTTATATTGATTCAAAAAAATCACACACACACACACACACACGATTGCCATAAAAGCAGAAGCAAGACTGGGGAGCAAACTGAGACTATGGTACAAGTAAGGAGAAGGAATGTAGAGGGTATAGAGGATGAATATAGTCAAATTTCATGATGTGTGAGAATGGAAACGCCTTTATGAAACCAATCACTATGTATAATGAACCTATGCTAATAAATGAAATTTAGATTATAGCTACCATCTTAGCAGAGGGATGACAAAACATTGTCAAGCTCCTTTCATGTTTTAGCTATTGATTATTATCCAAGTAATTTTATTACTCAAATTGAGTCATGGAGAGAGGAAAAGAATCATCCACAATCAGACGACCTTTAGACTTCAGGTGGTTTGCTTGATGTAAAGACTCTACTGTCCGTGTTACGGCCACCAAAGCCTCAGTAGACAGTAGGCTGATTTTCTTCAGAGAATCAGGAAGGGTTTCGCTGAGGGTATAGCATTAGATTTGGGGGCTGGAGAGATGGATTAGCTGTTGAGGAGCTTGCCTCCAAAGCCAAAGGACCCAGGTTTGTTTACCCAGCACCCAATAATAAATAAATAAAAATAAAAATTGAATTGGATTTGGGTGTGATTTGTAGAATGAGAGAAATGCTTGGATAAGGGCTGGAAGGCAGCAAAGAGAGAAGCAGCCGACATGGCAGCGAGGGCCAGCTCCGTCCTGAGGATGTCACGTGGAGGAGCACGGGCGTGTTTGCTCCCTGCCTCTTCTCTTCCACGGATGACAGCTCAGAAGTGGTAGCTGTGTGCCCAGTGCTCTCTCCCTCGCTCTTGGGTGAGCCTGGGTCTGTCCTGCCCCAGATCCTCGGAGCTGGGACAGTAGGGGTCTTCTGTCATTCCCGGGTGGGGCTCACACCCTTCCCCATACATTTGGCTCGAAGCTTGAGCTGGCACTTATGTGCACACCAAGGGCAGCCAAATCCTCAACAAGGAAGGACTTCACTTAATTGCTCCTTATGGGTCCACTTAAACAATGGCTGTGAACAATTCCCAAGGGTCTCTCAGATGGGGGACAAGCTGTGCTATGGATGAGCCAAAACTTCTTGGCATATGAGCTTAAGTAGGGGAAGGAAATCTTTGTTGTGAGTCTGCACTGACCCTGCCATGGCTGATGCGCTGACTCAGTGTCAGCGTGCTTCCAACCTCAGCTGTCACTGACAGAGAGACGGGCCTCCGGGAGATGTCTTCACAATGGTGAAAGACCTCAAGGTAATTATGTGTATTCTGAGCATTGTTTGTTCCATTGGGTGATATTAAAGTACTGGGAAGTTCTGTTGTGATGCATCTGCATAATATGGCTCATAACTATATAACAGACCAGTCAGTGTTTGGAGAACCCAGAGCAAGTGACGTTGGAATATTTCTCCCTGGGTATGATTGCTGGTTGGGGATCAAATGAATTCAATGATGGAGAAATGGGAAACCCAAGATTGCTGGGAGTTTAGGGTTTGTCTTAAACAGCACAACGCAGCAAAAGTCACCACAGTTATTGATGGATAACCTACTTCTTGACCTTTTTTTTTAACATTTGATAGAACTTCATAATAGGTGGGTACTGACATATTACACAGCAAGGTATTGTGTCTTCACAGCAAAGATGGCAACCCAAAAGCCTGTGTCTAGGTCCTGGCTTTATCACTGGTTCCCTGTATGAAGGGGGGAGGTCACTTAGATACACTTTAGCCCAGGCTTTCCTGGAATTAACTCTACTCTCAAGGTGGCTTCAAACTCATGGCTATCCCCCTACCTCTGCCTCCCGAGTGCTGATATAAAGGCATGCACCACTTTTCTTTTTCATTACATAGTTGGGCAAAAAATCCTTGAACATCTACAAAATTCCTTTCAGATTTAAAGCTATGAAATTTAGTAGACTTGGGAATTTTGATGTTTAGCTTTTTGTTCTTGACTGAGGTTTAAAGTGGTAATATCTACCTTATCATATTATATTAACTTATATTAAATAAATAAATAAATAATATATATATATATATATATATATATATATATATATATATATAAACTATATGTCCTGTATGAAAATCCTGAGCTCCTTTAGAGGTAAAAATAGTGGAGGTAATATGTTCTATATTATTAATTATCTTTAACATTGTGTGTGTGTGTGTTCAAGGTCATTGTGTTGTCTGGATGTAGCTTGTAAGAATGTAGCAGATGTTTAACCTTGGATATAGATAAGTTAAATCTCTTATTCTTTCCCTTCTCATCCTTTGTAATGGTCTTAGGAGGCTTGATGAGCTTTAGAAGCAATGTCCTGAAACCTCATGGGAGAAATGTCTTTGTTCTCTCCAGAAGAAATGGCTGGCTGAGACTTCATGATCATTCTCACAGATGGGTGGTACGACCTGAATTGTAGCTGATGCCAGGGCATTGGTTGTAAGCCTGCCATACTTTAGTGTCAAATGCTTGAATTGAATTCTTAATATAAAAAAAACAAACATTTTCTTAACATTTTAGTAAGTACAGACTTGAAGAGAAGGAAAGAGTGAATGTGGTAGCATGCTGACTTATTGTCGATCATGCAGTGTGCACCAGCTTGACACGGTTATGCTGCAACTGTCACTTGTGCTAGCTGTTCTGTGTTGAAGAGCCAGGTACAGGGCTGGTGGCCAGAAAGGAAGTCCTGAGACACACGAGCACGTGGACCAACCTTAGAAAGCACGCTGGGTGACCTGGTCAGTAGCATGTGTAATGTTCCAGATACAGATGTCAGTACAGAGTCCTGAAGGGACAACAAAGAGAGAATGGCCCTTTGTCCCCTAGGAAGGGGCTGTTTGGCAGAGGTGGGGTGAGCATGTACTGTGCTGTTGAGAAGGGGGGGTTTCCTGAGAATAGGTAGCAAGAACAAACTCAAGAGAGCCTGGTGAGGCCCATTGAGGTGGTTGCAGCTGTGACTTGGGCTCTGGGAGTTAGCACAGGTAGGAAGAGTCTGCAGAGAAAGGTGCTTCCAAGAGGAGCAGCTGGGAATATTACAGCAGTGGAGAGTCTCTGAAGAATTGTTCGTCTTACATGATCTGGTCGCCCTTCAACAAGTCCATTCTAGGAAAAAGAAATAGAAAAAAATATTCAAAGGCAAAGAAATTAAAATCAGTCACAATCCATCTCTAATCATTAAACTCTGATCTATCATTTAACATCTGAGGACACATAGACATTATCATGTTTGGTCTTTCTTTTTTCTTTGTCTTCCCTCCCTTTTTCTTCCCTTCCTTCCTTCCTTCCTTCCTTTGTTTTTCCTTCTTCCCTTCCTTCCTTTCTTCATTCCTTCCTTTCTTCTCTTTTTCTCTCTTTTGTCTCCTTCCTTTGTTCATTCATTCCTTCCTTCCTACTTCTCTTCCTTCCTTCCTTCTGTCTTTCTTCTCTTTTTCTCTCTTTTGTCTCTTTCCTTCCTTTGTTTATTCATTCCTTCTTTCCTTCCTTTCTTTAAACCCCAAGTGTTATACAGTTGTGCACTTTATTTTAATTGTTTAAATGTAATTTAAAAAGTATCAGCAGGATACTTCCAAAGCACCATCTTGATAAGAACAGAGTATTAAATCAACATTCATAATAAACTCCTTTTAGAGAGTATAGGTAGCTTTTCTGTTTCTAGTTATAAGTAATGCTGATTTGAAAACTGGGAGATGTTTTACATTATTTCCCTAGGATAAATTTGCAGAAAGGAAAGTTTTGTTAAACAGAAAAACACATGTTTACAGGTTCACATCTTAATTCTTTTAAAATCAGCACACACATTATTAGATATTACTATGCCATTTTCAAGCCTAATCTCTTTCTGTAGATCATCCTTCCCTCCTACCCTGCGGTCACCCCTCCTTCATTCCTCCACCACCCCTGTATCCCCTTTTCCATCTCCATGTCATGTGTTCTACTGCACTTTCCTCAATACCTCTTGTACCCACTTGGGGTCCCCAAGAGAGCATGTGACATTTGTCTTTCTGCGTCTGTGTCACCACATTTAATGTAATAATTTCCAGATCCATTTTCTCACAAACTTCACGACTTCATTTTTCTTTACAACTGAATAAAATTCTGTCGTGTGTGTCCCCATTTTCACTCTCCGCTCACACGCTGCTCTTTGCTTACGTGAGAGAGGTGTCTCGGTTCAGTTTGTTCTCACGATCTGTGTCTTTCCTTCAGACATGGGATCAGGGATGGGCTAAACGTGGCAGTGACCTTCCTCGTGACCCCGTTTCCGTCTCTTTCTAGCCCTGAAACCTCCCGAAGCTAGGAGTGGAGAATTGCCTGCTGGTCCCTGACGTCGCCCTCAGTCAAGGACCATGAGTAATCAGACGCCAGTGACGGAGTTCATCCTGCAGGGCTTTTCTGAGCACCCGGAGTCCCAGCTGCTCCTGTTCAGCTGTTTCTTCTCCCTCTACTCTGTGGCCCTCACGGGCAATGTGCTCATCATCTTGGCCATCACCTGCAACCCTGCGCTTCACACACCCATGTACTTTCTCCTGCTCAACTTGGCTACCATGGACATTATCTGTACCTCTTCCATCATGCCCAAGGCGCTGAAGGGTCTGATGTCAGAGAGGAACCCCATCTCCTACGGGGGCTGCATGGCTCAGCTCTACTTCCTTACGTGGTCTGCATCCTCCGAGCTGCTCCTCCTCACAGTCATGGCCTATGACCGCTACGCAGCCATCTGCCACCCCCTGCACTACAGCTCCCTCATGAGCACGGCGGTCTGCGGCGCCTTAGCTGCTGGGGTGTGGGGGCTCTGTGCCTTTAACTCTGCCATCCACACTGCCCTCATGACACGTCTGGATTTCTGTGGCCCCAATCTCATCACACACTTCTTCTGTGAGGCCCCTCCTCTGCTGCTTCTGTCCTGCAGCTCCACCTACATGAACAGTGTCATGATTGTCTTGGCTGATGCCTTCTATGGCATATTCAACTTCCTGATGACCATCGTGTCCTACGGCTTCATCATCTCCAGCATCCTGAAGATGCGCACTGCAGAGGGGAAGCGGAAAGCCTTCTCCACCTGCTCTTCCCACCTCCTCGTGGTGTGCATGTACTACACCGCCGTCTTCTACGCCTACATCAGTCCTGTGTCCAGCTACAGCGCGGAGAAGAGCAAGGTGGCTGGTGTGTTGTACACCATGCTGAGCCCTACCCTCAACCCCCTCATCTACACTTTGAGAAACAAGGAGGTCAAAGCAGCCCTCAGGAAGCTGTTTCCTTTCCTCAGGAATTGAAATGTGATTCCAAAAGCTCTTCTAGAGTCCCTTGTGTACACTCTGCCAAGTGAGCAACCTGCACCCCTCAGCTGCCACCTCGTCAGACACCCTCTTGCGCCCAGCTCTGTCCTAGCCCCAGGATCCTCCTACTGGGTCTCTCCACCTTGTCAGGCCACCAGGCACTTCCAGATGCAAGTCCCGAAGGCCACCCTGGTCCTCCAGCTCCCCACAGGCCACCAGTCTTCTCAGGCACACGTCCCTGAGGCCACCTAGGTCCCCCTGCCCCATAGTTGCCCTTAGAGTCCACCAGGCACTCCCTGGTGCAGGTCCCAAAGGCCACCAGGGTCCCTTCAGGGCCTCGTGTCCAGTCCTTAACACAACCATGTTGGAAGTTATTGTAGAAGGCTTTGTCCAGCAGCATTTCTTACTGCAGCCCACAGAGCCCAACAGACTGAGGCAGATGTAGTCATTGACGCCCACGAACCACTGGCTGCCGGTGGCCACTTTGACTGTAAGGAGGGCATGGATTGCCTGTGGACACAGAGTGCCAGTCCTAGCATCGCAGCTGATGCAGACCCTGTGCCTGTGGCTTCTGGTCACTCTGGTCAGCGACTGCCCAGTCTGGCCTGTGGTCACTGCCCTGACTGGGATCCAGTCCCTCCTTCTGCCCCAGGCCCCGCCCCTTCCCCCCAGCAAGATTGCTGGCCCCTCACCTCCTACCTCATCCTACCCTCTTATGGTGCTGGTGGGGAGGGGGTCCCATATTCTTGTGTCCTTCTACTTCGCGTAGTAAGTGTCCTGCAGTCACGGGACTAGGCATTCTAGCTGTAGCCCCTCATACACTTATGCTTTCAATCTCTCATTCTCTGCTTCCACTCCTCTGGCTTCCTTCCTGCCTCGGCTTCCCTCATTACCAGTGAGTGCACTTTCTACAAGGGCTGGGTTGAACTCCGAGGACCCCTAGAATTCGAGGTATAGTTCCAACCGTCATGCAGGGTCCCCGTGGTGAGTGGCAAGACTGCGCGCCCATGCTGCAGTTCAATGTGCAGAGGAGGCCACCCGATAGGATACGGATGGCATCTGGATCAGAGACCTGTGTCTTGGCTTCTTCACAGACCCGAGCGGGGTTCCTCTCTGAGCTAGGTGCCTGCGAACACCATGCTGGGGAGACTGCCGCTGGGGAGGGGGAGGCTTGGCATCCAGGGAGAGGAGTGGACGGGGCAGGAGGCGGAGACCCTCATTCTGTGCGTGTAGGGCCGACTGGAAGTCAGTCGGGGCAATTGCTGCTTCGTGTGATGAAGTCTTGCCAACGGCTGGGAATCTCAGGGAGGAGACAGCCCCGCAAGAATTCCAGGTGTCCTTGCCTTTTCCTGTGGAGTGAGCTGCTCTGCAGTGTGGACGGAGCCTGGCAGGGATGTGATGGAAGGTGTTGTGTGTTGGAGGGAAGCTTCTTGAGCCTGTGACATGGTCTCAATAGTCCTTTCCCGCTCCATTCTTACCGTCTCCTCCTGCTCCCCACACCAGCCTAGCACAGGGTCCGACTACAGCCCACACTCAGTAACAGTTAATTTAGCTGAACTGAATTTCCAAAGGGTGCGTTCTGTGAGTCAGTAGGTATGTAAGCTCACCAGGGCTCCACCTGGTGGTGATGACTGCTGTGTCCTTGGCCTGGCGGGACCATGGGCTTGCCAGAGAGGTGAGCCTGGCCTCTCATTCCTGGAATGATTTCAACGGGAAGGACTTTATCAAAAGGCAGGAACCAAAGCGGATTTCTGGCACTGATGTGTGGGATAGGGAAGGCTGTGGACACAGTTGAGATGGGGTGCATGGAGATAGGTTCAGAGTAGGGAGGTGTTCTGGGACTCAATCTTAATGGCAAAATATTGCTGCAGACTCCTAAGGTGTGGTGAAGGTTAGTTGTTGAGTTATCCCTTAACTTTAAGAAAGACTTCTTTTTTTTTTTCTTGAGAATGAATGACTACACTTTTCTGACAAAAGTCATAAAATATTTTAGACAATGTGGAATATGTAGAAAAGACTGATATGGAAGAAATAAACTTCTTAAAAACACAGAAAAGTGACTTGCAAAGTTTGTTACATTTGATAGCATTTTAGTACCCTTAAGAGTACATGCTATTTGCCCTTTCATGTACATTTTTACATTTATGTCTTTATGGGATGCATTTTCCTATGTAATTCATTTAAAATTATCCTAACTGCATAATATTCAATTAAATGTCACCATTATCTCCCATTAAAATCCCCCATATAGTTGGAAAGCTAAGTTGCTCCAACTCATAAATAATGCCATAGTTCATCTTTCATTTTATTTATTGGAGAGAGAACAAAAGACAAAGAGAGAGAGAGAGAGAGAGAGAGAGAAAGAATGGACATAACAGGGCATCTATCCATAGCCAACAAACTCCAGACATATGTGCCTCCCTGTGCATCTGGCTTATGTGGTTACAGGGGAATCAAACCTGGGTCCTTAGGCTTCACAGGCAAGTAAATGCCTTAACCACTAAGTCATCTCTCCAACCCTAGCATATCTTTTTCCTGAAAAATTTTGTTAAATTTTTTGAAAATATTTTATTTATTTATCTCTTTGAGAAGGGTGGGGGAGAGAGACCCTCTAGCCACTTCAAATGAACTTCAGATTCATGCACCACCATGCACATCAGACTTGTCATGGGCTCTTTTTTTTTTTTTAAATATTTATTTATTTATTTGAGAGCAACAGAGAAAGAAAGAGGCAGGCAGAGAGAGAGAATGGGTGCACCAGGGCCTCCAGCCACTGCAAATGAACTCCAGACGCATATGTCCCCTTGTGCATCTGGCTAACGTGGTTCATGGGGAATCGAACCTTGAACCGGGGTCCTTAGGCTTCACAGGCAAGCATCTTAACCACTAAACATCTCTCCAGCCCTGTAAAAGCTATTTAAAGTTAGCAACCTAGAAACATTTTTTTTTAATATTTTTTTTTGTTCATTTTTTATTTATTTATTTGAGAGCGACAGACACAGGGAGAAAGACAGATAGAGGGAGAGAGATAGAATGGGCACGCCAGGGCTTCCAGCCACTGCAAACGAACTCCAGATGCGTGCGCCCCCTTGTGCATCTGGCTAACGTGGGACCTGGGGAACCGAGCCTTGAACCGGGGTCCTTAGGCTTCACAGGCAAGCGCTTAACCGCTAAGCCATCTCTCCAGCCCTACAAAAACATTTTGATTCCTTTGTTCACATTCTATCAAACTACTTTAAGGACTGTGTCACTTATATGAAGGAAGAAAACATGGATGGTTTGTGTCTTAAGTCTTTGTCATCCTGTGATAATTTCCCAAATATTTCTACATCTTGCTTTCAAAGCCTCTGCTCTAGTTCAGGCTCTCAGCACATCCTGCATGGATTATATCAATAGTTTCCTACTTATTTTTATTTTATTTTTCTTCCGGTATATGGAATTATCCCTTATATAAGGTCCATCATTGTTGTGATGGTTAATTTACTTCCTTTTTTTTTGTTTTTTCCTTGTTTTGGTTTTTCTTTTTTTTTAAATTATTTATTTATTTACTTATTTGAGAGAGACAGACACAGAGAGAAAGACAGATAGAGGGAGAGAGAGAGAATGGGCGCACCAGGGCTTCCAGCCACTGCAAACGAACTCCAGACGCGTGCGCCCCCTTGTGCATCTGGCTAACGTGGGACCTGGGGAACCGAGCCTCGAACCGGGGTCCTTAGGCTTCACAGGGAAGCGCTTAACCGCTAAGCCATCTCTCCAGCCCAATTTACTTCATTTTTGACAATTTCATACATGTATATAATGTATTTTTGAGATTCTTCCCCATTATTTCTCTTATGCCTCTCCATTCTCATTGACCTCCTTCTTATTAACTGACACACTTCCTATGTAAATTTTTTTGTCACTCCCTGAGTTTAATTAGGGTTGCTTGCATGAGTTTAGGTGGGAGGGGAAATTTACTAGAGCACAGACAGCTTATGACTGGCTACTCAAGCTGAATAAAATATTTTCCCTGCACTGGCAGCTATTAACTAGCAATAACTTCTCAGGGAGGGATGGGATCGCATGAGCGTCTCTACCAGCCATGATGTAAGGTTGAGGGATGGGTCCCCTCTAGTACTGCCCACCATCCGTGCTGGAATGTAGGTGCATGGTACCTTATGAGCATCCCTACCATCCATGGTGGAATGTGGATGGGTGGGACCCCAAAATCCACTCTACCACCCATGATGGTATGTTAATAGATAAGACTCTGTGACCCTCTCCACCATCCGTGCTGGAATGCAGATGCATGGTACCTTATGAGCTTCTCCACCATCCATGGTGGAATGTGGATGGGTGGGACCCCAAGATCCACTCTACCACCCATGATGGTATGTTAATGGATAAGACTCTGTGACCCTCTCCACCATCCGTGCTGGAATGCAGGTGCATGGTATCTTATGAGCCTCCCTACCATCCATGGTGGAATGTGGATGGATGAAA
The DNA here is from genome assembly GCF_020740685.1 of Jaculus jaculus. Classification (NCBI taxonomy): domain Eukaryota; kingdom Metazoa; phylum Chordata; class Mammalia; order Rodentia; family Dipodidae; genus Jaculus; species Jaculus jaculus. The sequence goes on from NC_059119.1 coordinate 30,005,016, forward strand.
CCTGATGACCTTCACTATCATCCAATCTGATTGTTGATGGGTGAGACTTCATCTTTATCTCCACCACCCATGATGCAATATCGATGGATGGGAGCCCATGAACCTTTCCCACGTCCATGATGGAATGCTGTGGGATTGGACCCCATGAGCCTCCATGCCATTCATGATGGTCATTGGATGGGACCCCATGATCCTATCCACAATCCAGGGTTGGATGTTGATGGATAAGAGCCCACGAGCCTCTTTAAGATCCATGATGGAAGGTTGATAAATGGGATCCCATGAGCCTCTCTACTATCCCTAATGGAATCTTAATGGATGGGATCCCATGATCATTTCTACCCTCTATGGTAGAATGTGGATGGATAGGACCTAATGAGCCTCTTAACCACCATATTGGAATGTTGAAGGATTCGATCCCATTAGAATCTCTACCAACCATAATGGAATGTTGATGGATTGGACTCCATGAATTCTCTACCATCCATGATGGGAGGTGAATGTTTTGAACCTCATTAGCCTCTCTACTGTCCAAGCTCAAAGGATTTCGTTGGTATCCGTGAGTCTTTCTGCTGTCCATGATGGAATGATGATGGGTGAGACCCCCAGATCCTCTCCACCATTCATGATGGATTGACAAAATTTTTAAGTTAATTTATTTATGAGAGAGAGAGTGAGAGAGAGAGAGAGAGAGAGAGAGAGAGAGAGAGAGAGAGAGAGAGAGAGAGAGAGAGAGAGAACGGGCATTCCAGGGCCTACAGCCCCTGCAAACAAATTGCAGACGCATGTGCCACCTTGTGCATCTGTCTAATGTGGATCCTGGGGAAATTGAACTTGGGTCCTTTGGCTTTGCAGGCAAATGCCTTAATCACTACACCATCCCTCCTGTCCTCATGCTGCATTTTTAATGGATGAGACATTATGAACCTCTCCATGATTGATTGGTTGTTTAAACCAATCTTGTGCAGGTTTTGGTAGATCACCACAGATGCTGTGAGTTCATGGTGCAACAGCTGTGTTCTCCAGAACCCAGCATTCCACAGCACTCTCCAGAACCTATATTCTCCCCCTCCCTCTTTTTCTTTTTTTTGAGGCAGGGTCTCACACTAGCTCAGGCTGACCTGGAAATCACTATGTAGTTTCAGGGTGGCCTTGAACTCATGGTGATCCTCTTACCTCTGCCTCCCGGGTGCCAGGATTAAAGGTGTGCACCGCCATGCCCGACCCCCCTCGCTCTTTAGCAATATTCCCCCTTAGGGCTGAGCAGTCAACAGTTACTTATTCTTAGCATTTTCACCAACTGAGTCTCTGCCTTAACTGCTACCCAATGAAGAAAGAAGTTGCATGACCCAGGTTGTGAGCAGTGCTGGTTCATGGGTTTGAGCATGGCATACTTAGAAGGCAGGTTGATTGTCTTGCGCAAAACAGCAGTAGTAGATTCCCCTGCAGGGCCTGTGAGCCCTCAGCCATAGGCTTTTGACCAGGTTTACAGTAATAGGCATGAATTCCCTCCTGTGGAACAGGCCTCTAAACCTCAAATTTGATCAGAAAGCAGTTTGTTACCCCCCCCCCAAAAAAAAGAGTCATGCTACTATTATAGCAGTGGGAATATCTTGCTTGGCAGGATCCAAGCTGGGTAGAACATTTGGTGACTTTTCTCTTACCGCAGACTGCATGAACACTAGGCATCAAGGAGGAAGCTTCCAGCCCATTCCGACTTGTGTGCATGTCCTACAACCAAACTGTGCGGCTTATTCAGAAAGAGTGCCTTACCTTCTAGTTCTGGTGGACAGCCAAGGGCAAGGGCAATGGCCTGTATTGTTTTAGGGGTTCTTGGGGCCTCTGTGACTGACAACTGATAGGGAGGTTTCCCTCACATGTCACTTGGATTGTTGTTTAAAAACTCATAGTTTCTGTGAGATGCAACCAAACTTAAACAAAGTTTTCTTTTTATTCTTTGTTTTTCTTTTTTGAGGTAAGGTCTCACACTAGCCCAGGCTGGAAAACACTATGTAGTCTCATGCTGGCCTTGAACTCACAGTGATCTTCCTTCCTCTGCCTTCTGAGTGTCAGGATTAAAGGTGCATGCATCACCAAGCCTGGCTCTACTTATTCTTAAGTTTTATTTATTTACTTGAGAGAGAGGGAGAGGCAGAAAGAGAGAGAGAAAATGGGTGAGCCAGGGCCTCCAACCAACTCAAATGAACTCCAGATGCATGTGCCACCAGTGCATCTGGCTTGTGTGGGTACTGGGGAGTCAAACCTGGATCCTTAGGCTTTATAGGCAAGTGACTTTAAAACTAAGTCATCCTCCAGCCCTCTACTTATTATTAATTACATTAAGTTATCTCATAAGGTATTAGGTTTCCAAATGGGTTTTTCTTGCATCCTTACTTTTGGTTACCCCTTCTCCCATCCTTCTGGTCCCCTTTAAGTGTTTCCATACCTCGTAACCCCTTCTACTTTAATATCATATGTATTTTATTATCAGCCCTTAAGGCTTTTCCCACTCCCATGTTTCCTTTTTTTGCTTCCTGGATTTGATAGAGACTCACTTCAACTAAACACAGAAATCTAAAAATAAGAAGCTAGTATTTGCCTATTAGAAATCACATATGACATTTGTCTTTCTGGGCCTGGATTCCTTCATTCAGTGTAATATTTCCCAGTTGGATCCACTTTCCTGCAAATTTCATCATTGCAACTTTTACTTACATTGAATAGAATTCTATTGTGCCCACGTTCCACATTTTCATTACCCATTCATCAGTTAATGAACATATAGGTGAGTTTTATTTCCTGCCATATGTACCTAGAACAGCAATGAACATGGACACACAATTATCTCTGTGGTAGGATAGATGGTTTATATGGTACTTCTATTTTTAGCTTTTTGAGAAACCTCCACAAAGCCATAGTAGGGTGTTTCAGTTTTCACTCCCATCAACAGCAAGTGAGATTTTTTCTTTTTTTTGCACTTCCTGAACAGCATTTATTTACTATCATTTCTTCTTTTAAAAAAATATTTTATTTATTTAAGAGAGAGAGGGGGGGGGATAATGTTATGCAATTTGCCCAACACCATTTGTTGCAGATGCTGTCTTTTCTCCAATCTACTTTATTGGCACCTTTGTCAAAGCTCAAGTAGGTATAGTTAATCTGCTCTTAGTTTAGTTTTGGTAAGTGATGTGTTGCTAGGAATTCATCCATTTCTTCCAGAGTATCCAATTTTGTGGAGTAGAGGTTTTGGAAGTAGGTCCTGATGACTCTTCCAATTTCATTAATGTCTGTTGTGAACTCTTCTTTTTCATTTCTGAGTTTGTTAATTTGAGACTTCTTTCTTTTTTGTTTGATAAAATTGGCCAGGGGTTTATCATTCTTTTTTTCCCCCAAAGAACCATCTCTTCTTCTTCTTCTTCTTCTTCTTCTTCTTCTTCTTCTTCTTCTTCTTCTTCTTCTTCTTCTTCTTCTTCTTCTTCTTCTTTTTTTTTATCAATTTTTCTGTTGTTTTTCCAGTGCCTTTACGTGGGCAGTTAAGTTAATAATTTGGGCTCTCTCTGCCATTGTTATGAAGGCACTTATAGCCTTCACAACAAAGTTCATAATTTTCCTCTTAGGACTGCCTTCATTGTGTCCCATAAATTTTGGTAAGTTGTGTTTTCATTATCAGACAATTCTAGGAATTTTTTAACTTCTTTTTTGATTTTTTTCCACAACACATTTATTGTTTAAAAGTGTGTTGTTCAGTCTCCAGGAGCTGGTGGAGTTCTGGATGTGTCTGTAGTTGTTAATTTCTAGCTTTAAAGCATTGTGATCTGATATGATAGAGGAAGTTACTTCGGTTTTCCTGAATTTATGGAAGGATGCTTTATGGCTTAACATATGGTCTATTTTGGAGAAGGTTCTGTGGGCTGCTGGGAATAATGTGGCTTGTGTAGAGGCATGATTTCATTCAAGGTCTGATTTTCTTGATGTTCCTTGAATTCGTTCTTGCATTGGATGGTCATGGTTTGATTCCCCTGTATCCATGTAAATCCTGGGTAGCCTTGGGGACCTGCACTTGAGATGCCTGGTGGCCTTTGGGGGCGGCAAATGTCGGGAGACTGGTGGTGGGGGGCGCCTGGTGAACTGTTGGTGAGAGAACTGGAGCTGGAGGACCTGGGTGGCCTTAGGGACCCGCACCTGGGGGCGCCTGGTAGACCCATTAGGGAAAGCCTGGGGCTGGGATAGAACCCAGAGCAAGCGGGCATCTGGTGAGGTGGGAGCTGAGGAGACCATGCTGTGTACCTGACAGAGTTCACACCAGGGGCTCCTGGCAGAGCTGAGGGTGCGCTCTGGGTTTCCTGGCCTTCTGGACCCTTTAGGCCACCGTGGGCTGCTACCATGGTCTCCACTGTGCTGTGTGCTTCTTCCGTGCACGAAGATATGAAATTTTCTCTCCTTTTTACCAGTGGAACCCCACAGCTGTAAGAGGTCCCTTTGCTGGGCAGATGCTAAACCCACATTCCTGTTGCCGCAGGCTGGGGAGGACTTCTAGGGGGAATAGCGAGGGTCCCACCTCTTACTGCTCTGCTCTGAAGGCCCCTCTGCCAGCAGCTGTGCTGACAGAGCTAATAAAAGATCTCGAGGCCTGAGCGCCACCTAAGCGTGACTCACTCGTCTATCCCGGCTGGAGACCTCTGATTACCCAGCTGTAAAATACTTGAGCTTCCACCTGGTTCACAAGCCATGGGGACACCAGGTTCTCATTTACTGCCTGATCGTGGTATCAGGCATTGTTCCCCACCACACACACACACCTACGGCGCACATGAACAGCACAGGCCCAGAGTTATTTAAAGGGAATATGAACCCAAACCTCAGCAAACTACTCATGAATGTATTCGAGAAACACTTCCACTCTAAGTATTAGAACTCTGGAGTTCAACTGGGGAAAAAAAAAAAGTAAGGGTGTTCTTCATTCATCTTAAATAGTCCCTGGTGCCAGGCACTTAGGGAGCCAAGCCAACCAGCACTGACTGCATCTGTACCAGCAGCCAGACAATGTGGAAGGCCGTTGACAGATGACTGCATTAAGAAGCCAGTTCCTGATGCTGCAGGAGGGTGACTTCCAGCCCCAGGGTTTGTAAGCACAGGTCATGGATCTCAGTCCCTCACTTCTATGGTCTGATGCCCAGGAAGTGCTCAGTAAAGGAAGAGAACGTGGCAATGGACCGAGACACGCTCCAACTTATCAGTGGAGATCTGTTCCTTTCCAGTCCCTGGACATCCTCACCTAGACACGAAGGGAGAACTGAGACCACATCAAGCTGCCTTCTCCCATTCACCTTAATAGTGGGTCAGCAGCTCTGACATAGCTTCAGACTTGACGACTTGTGATAAACACACCTGACAATTCCATATGCACCAGATGAAGACTTCCCAGATAAAGTTCTAGAATTTACCTCAAGCTTGAACCTTGAACCTGACCTGGTAGCCATGGCTACCAGGCTGTTGGCTGACTTGAGTGCCCTTTGGGGAGTGGAATAGTGAGCACAAGGACAACATCCTTTCCTTGGTTTCCCCAGTCCCTGGCCTTGATGACTATAGTGGGGTAGACTGAACATGCCATCCATTTCACACATGGGCACACAATGCCATCTCTTGAGCGCCTTCCTTTGTTTTCATTGTTAACTGGACTCCCTTACTACCAAGGGGAATAGGAAAGACTACAGACTCTAGAAGAGCTTTTGGAATCCCATTTCAATTCCTGAGGAAAGGAAACAGCTTCCTGAGGGCTGCTTTGACCTCCTTGTTTCTCAAAGTGTAGATGAGGGGGTTGAGGGTAGGGCTCAGCATGGTGTACAACACACCAGCCACCTTGCTCTTCTCCGCGCTGTAGCTGGACACAGGACTGATGTAGGCGTAGAAGACGGCGGTGTAGTACATGCACACCACGAGGAGGTGGGAAGAGCAGGTGGAGAAGGCTTTCCGCTTCCCCTCTGCAGTGCGCATCTTCAGGATGCTGGAGATGATGAAGCCGTAGGACACGATGGTCATCAGGAAGTTGAATATGCCGTAGAAGGCGTCAGCCAAGACGATCATGACACTGTTCACGTAGGTGGAGCTGCAGGACAGGAGCAGCAGAGGAGGGGCCTCACAGAAGAAGTGTTTGATGAGATTGGGGCCACAGAAATTCAGGCGCATCATAAGGCCAGTGTTGATAGTCGTGTTGACTGCACAGAGCCCCCACACCCCAGCAGCTAAGGCGCCGCAGACCGCCGTGCTCATGATGGAGCTGTAGTGCAGGGGGTGGCAGATGGCTGCGTAGCGGTCATAGGCCATGACTGTGAGGAGGAGCAGCTCGGAGGATGCAGACCACGTAAGGAAGTAGAGCTGAGCCATGCAGCCCCCGTAGGAGATGGGGTTCCTCTCTGACATCAGACCCTTCAGCGCCTTGGGCATGATGGAAGAGGTACAGATAATGTCCATGGTAGCCAAGTTGAGCAGGAGAAAGTACATGGGTGTGTGAAGCGCAGGGTTGCAGGTGATGGCCAAGATGATGAGCACGTTGCCCGCGAGGGCCACAGAGTAGAGGGAGAAGAAACAGCTGAACAGGAGCAGCTGGGACTCCGGGTGCTCAGAAAAGCCCTGCAGGATGAACTCCGTCACTGGCGTCTGATTACTCATGGTCCTTGACTGAGGGCGACGTCAGGGACCAGCAGGCAATTCTCCACTCCTAGCTTCGGGAGGTTTCAGGGCTAGAAAGAGACGGAAACGGGGTCACAAGGAAGGTCACTGCCACCTTTAGCCCACCCATGAGCCCATGTCTGAAGGAAAGACACAGATCGTGAGAACAAACTGAACCGAGACACCTCTCTCATGTAAGCAAAGAGCAGTGCGTGAGCGGAGAGTGAAAATGGGGACACACACGACGGAATTTTATTCAGTTGTAAAGAAAAATGAAGTTGTAAAGTTAGTGAGAAAATGGATAAATCTGGAAATTGTTACATTAAAGGTGGTGACACAGACTCAGAAAGACAAATGTCACATGCTCTCTTGGGGACCCCAAGTGGATACAAGAGGTATTGAGGAACGTGCAGTAGAACACTGACATGGAGATGGAAAAGGGGCTACAGGGGTGGTGGAGGAATGAAGGAGGGGTGACCGCAGGGTAGGAGGGAAGGATGATCTACAGAAAGAGATTATGCTTGAAAATTCCACAGTAATATCTAATAATGCATGTGCTGATTTTAACAGAATTAACATGTGAACCTGTAAAAACATTTTTCTCATTTGAACCAACTTTCCATTCTGTAAATAATGTAAAACATCTTCCAGTTTTCAAAGCAGCATTACTTATAAATGGAAACATAAAAGCTACCTATACTTTTAAAAGCGAGTTTATTATGAATGTTGATATAATGCAGTGTCATTATCAATTGGTGTTTTGGAAGTATCCTGGTGATACCTTTAAAATACAGTGAAACATAGGTAATGGACACAACTGGATACTACGTGTGGTTCAAAGGAATGAAGGAAAGAAAGAGAGAGAGAGAGAGAGAGAGAGAGAAAGACAGCAAGAGAGAGAGAGAGGAAGGAAGAAATAAAGGAAGGAAGGAAAAAGGAATAGAGGAAAAAAGAGCAATAGAAAATGGAAGGATAAGAGGAAGGATTGGGAAGGAGGGCAAAGAAAAAAAGAAAGGCCAAACATGATGATGTATATGTATCTTCAGATGGTAAGTGATAGACCACAGTTTCAATGTTGGGGTTGAATTGTGATTGATTTTAATTTCCTGGTTTCTGAGTTTGTGTGTTTTGATTTTTTTTTTCCTAGAATGGACTTGCTAAAGGGCGACTCTATCATGTAAACTAATAATTCTTCAGAGACTGTCCACTGCTGTGATATTCCCAGGGGCGCCTCTTGGAAGCACCTTTCTCTGCAGACTCTTCCTACCTGTGCTAACTCCCAAAGCCCAAGTCACAGCTGCAACCAACTCACTGGGCCACACCAGGCTCTACTGGGTTTGTTCTTGCAACCTCCTCAGCCAGGAATCCCCCCTTCTCAACAGCACAGTGCATGCTCACCCCACCTCTCCCAAACAGTCCCTTCCTAGGGGACAAAGGGCCATTCTCTCTTTTGTGTCCCATTGTGATTCTGTACTGACATTTGGTTTTGGAACCATTATATGTGCTATTGATCAGGTCACCCAGCTGGCTTTCTAAGGTTGGTCCTTGTACATGTGTCTCTGGACATTCTTCCAGCCACCACCCCTGTGTCTGGCACTCAAACATGTTTGTTGAAACAATAGCAAAGCTTGCGGCTAGTACAAATGCCAGTCACAGTATGTCTTCCTCAAGGAAGTGTCCACTGCCAATGTGCTTGTTGACATAATGGCAGAAAACAGCTACACACATGACAGTCGCGGCGTGTCCGTGTCAAGCTGGTGCACACTGCCTGATCCACATGATGATCAGCATGCTACCACAGTCACTGTTTCCAGCTCTTCAAGTCTGTATTCGCTAAAAGGTTAAGATGTTCATTTTTTAAATTAAGAATTCAATTCAACCATCAAGACGAGCATTTGCCACTAAAGTACGGCAGGCTTACACCAATGCCCCAGCATCAGCTACAATTCAGGTCGTACCGCACTTGTGGAAGCTGAACACGGTTCTCTGAGGAAAAGAATGTGACGTTGCTGTGACCCAGCAGGCTGCCTAGTGAGGCGTCTATGCTCAGGGAAACACCGAGATTTCAGGTGACTGTCTTCCTGTATTCCCATCTCAGGACAGCCGAATCATTTGGAGGATGAAATGAGCACAGTAAGCCTTAGCTTATTTCATTTTGTTTGGGACAAAAGACTGAATAATTTCCTTTGCCCAGTTTATGGCTTGGGCACAGAGAAGTAAGTTACAGTTATTCAGACTTAGACCACACAGCCCAGGTTAAGAATCTGAGAGAGCTCGAGGTGGAACAAAACTGCCATTGTCTCACTCTTGTGCAAGTAAGGGCCAACACTTTCCACAAGGTCTTTACACACCTGACTCCCTCAGTCGTCAATGTCCCTCCTTGGCACACACTATCGGCAAGCCAGGGTCACTTTGCCGCAGCTTCCCCAGATGAGACAAAACCTCCACGTGCAATACTTGCAGAGCATTAGAGCGTCTCATATGTCACATGCCATAACTGGTCATCAAGAAAACTGACCACATTGGAAACCTCAAATATTCTTTTCCTGGGATCTTGAGTAAGGACAGGAATAAAAATAAGCCTCCAATGTGAATGATGGATTTAGATAGGCGCTGGACAGTTTCACCAAACCCATCCAGACTCAGAGAACCGATTAGCCTGTGGAGAACTATCCACTCACATTGACTTTTTGGACAGCTGGACAACCTCCTCATCCAAATAGTCAACATGAACATGAGAATAAAGACACCAAGATTGTCCGTGAGAATGATCATGAAGTCTCAGCCAGCCATTTCTTCTGGAGAGAACAAAGACATTTCTTCCATGAGGTTTCAGGACATTGCTTCTAAAGCTCATCAAGCCTTCTAAGACCATTACAAAGGATGAGAAGGGAAAGAATAAAAGATTTCACATATCCATGACCAAAGTTAAACACCTGCTACATTCTTACAAGCTACATCCAGACAACACAATGACCTTGAACACACACACAATGTTTTAGATCATTAAGAATAGAGAACTTAATTACCTCCACTGTTTTTACCTCTAAAGGAGTTCAGGGTTTTCATACAGGACATATAGTTAATATAAGAACACACTTCTCGTATATGTTAAGGTAGACGTTACCATGTTAAACATATTTGGAGAACAGAAGGCTAAAAATCAAAATCCCCAAATATGCTAACATTCATAGCTTTAAACCTGAAAGCCATTTTGTAGATGTTCAAGTATTTATTTCCAACTATTCAATGAAAAGCAAAGTGTGTCTAAGTTACCTTCCTTCCTTCACACACAGAACAAGTGACAAAGCCAAGATCTCGTCACAGGCTTTAGGATTGCCATCTTTGCTGTGAACACTCAATTCCTTGGTGTGTAATATGTCAGTACTCATACATATTATAAAATCCAGTCCAATGTTAAAGAGACGTCAAGAAGGAAGGTTATCAATCAATAACTGTGGTGACTTTTGTTGTGTTGTGCTGTGGAAACAAACCCTAAACTCCCAGCAACATTGGGTTTCCCATTTCTCCATCATTGAACTGATTTATTCCCCAACCAGTAATCAGACCCACGGAGAAAGGGATAGATAGATAGATAGAGAGAGACAGAGAGAAAGAGAGAGAGAGTGGGCACACCAGAGCCTCCAGGCACAACAAAGGAATGCCAGATGCATGCGCCCCCTTGTGCATCTGGCTTATGTGGGTCCTGCAGAGTTGAACCGGGATGCTTGGGCTTTGTAGGCAAACTTCTTAACCACTAAGCCATCTCTCCAGTCCCTTACCAGTAGTTTTATATCAGCCAGTGGAACAAACAATCCCCAGAATACACATAATTACCTTGAGGTCTTTCACCATTGTGGAGCAAAGACATCTCCCGGAGGCCCGTCTCTCTGTCAGTGACAGCTGAGGTTGGAAGCACGCTGACACTGAGTCAGCACACCAGCCATGGCAGGGTCAGTGCAGACTCACAACAAAGATTTCCTTCCCCTACTTAAGCTCATATGCCAAGAAGTTTTGGCTCATCCATAGCAAAGCTTGTCCTCCATCTGAGAGACCCTTGGGAATTGTTCCAGCCATTGTTTAAGTGGACCCATAAGGAGCAATTAAGTGAAGTCCTTCCTTGTTGAGGATTTGGCTGCCCTTGGTGTGCACATAAGTGCCAGCTCAAGCTTCGAGCCAAATGTATGGGGAAGGGTGTGAGCCCCACCCGGGAATGACAGAAGACCCCTACTGTCCCAGCTCCGAGGATCTGGGGCAGGACAGACCCAGGCTCAGCATGTGAGAGTCATGGGTTCACACCCAGGAGCGAGGGAGAGAGCACTGGGCACGCAGCTAGCACTTCTGAGCTGTCGTCCGTGGAAGAGAAGAGGCAGGAGCAAACACGCCCGTGCTCCTCCACATGACATCCTCAGGACGGAGCCGGCCCTCGCTGCCATGTTGGCTGCTTCTCTCTTTGCTGCCTTCCAGCCCTTATCCACATATTTAATCTCACTTTATGAATCACACCTAAATCTAATTCTATTTTTTATTTATGAGAGAGAGAGAGAAAGAGAGAGAGAGAGAGAGAATGGGCATGCCAGGAAGTCCAGACTCTTGCACCATCTTGTGCATCTGATTTAAGTGGATCCTGGGAAATCTATCCTGTGTCCTTTGGCTTTGCAGGCAGACTCCTTAATAGCGAAGCAATCTCTCTAGCCCCCAAATTAGAATTAGATTCTACACCCCCAGCCAAACCCTCCCTGATGCTCTGAAGAAAACAAGCATTCTGTCTACTGAGGTATTGGTGGCAACGACACAGTCTGTATTGTCATTACATCAAGTAAGCCATCTGAAGTCCCAGCACTTGGGAGACAGTGGTAGGAGGATTGTTGTGAGTTCAAGGTCACCCTGAGACTATATCATGAATTCCAGGTCAGCCTGGGCAAGAGCAAGACCCTACCTCAAAAAGAAAAGAAAAAAAAAAAAACCCCAAGATTTGTTTTATAGCTTTGTGCATAATCTGTCCTGGAGAATGTTGCACATGGACTTGAAAGAATGCATGTTCTGACCTGGTATTTTCAGAGCTGTGCAGGGTCTATCTTTGGTATGTTATTTAATATTGTTCAAATCTCCTGTGACAACCTGGAAGGGAAATAATGTAGAATGTTTTTGTGCTCTCACATGAAGATTTGGGAAAATAGATAATCAGGGACAGGCCTTGGTACCTACTGGGTGTATCTGATATGAAGGAAATGAGCCTCGAAAACAGCTGACCACAAGTAAAATATGGAATCCCAAACTCCCGACACTTGTAGTTTTGAAAGTTGCAAAGATGTCACACCTGTTACACCAGCTGTCAGGAGACTACCGTAGAAGATCATGAGCCTGAGGCCAGCCTGGGTTATGTAATAAGACTTTCAAAAACAAAAAACGGTTGAAGGCTGATGAGATGGCATAGTGGTTAGGGTACTTACCTTCAAAGCCTAAGGAACCAGGTTTGATTCCCTAGCACCCACATAATACAGATGCAGAACGTGCTTGTATGAATCTGGTGTTCGCTCGCAGTGGCTGGAGGCCCTGGTACATTCGTTCTCTATCTGCCTCTTCCTCTCTCTTCTCCCTCTCCCTTTTTCTCTTTCCCAAATAAATGAATAAAATATTTCTTTAAAAAAAAACTGTTGGACCAGGAGTAGTACACACAGTTATGATTCATTCTAGCATGAGGAGTCAGAAGCATGAAGATTAGGAGCTTGAAGTCAACCTGGGCTACACAAGCAGCCTCTATCTCAAAAAAGAAGTCATAAGAATTAGCAACTCACATGCTCATCTGCCACCCATAGAAGGTGAAATTTAAAAGAACTGCGGATAGCAGTCTCGTTAACACTGAATCACACATGAGAAGTGTTGGATTAAGGATTAACAGCTTAATTAACCTCAGAAGTAAGAAGTCACCCAAGTCATCCATTAGGTAAAATGGCTGAGAAAAAGGACCAGGCTAGGAAAACTAGATTACCTCAAGATCCTCAAACTGGATGTGAAAAAAACTGTGGATCTTGATATAGGAATGAATTTGATGTCAAATCAATGAAAAGCTGGCTAAGGTTTTGAGAGATGTATAGTACCCATGTGGGAAAATTCAGAGATATATGCATATATTAAAAGCATAGTTATATATAAAATACATATTATATGGTCACAGAGTATGTAGCAACATATGATAACATATATAATCACGCTCCAATAGGCTTGTATCGCCTAATGATGCAGCTATTTTGCTTTGTGTAAGTCTATCATATGATGTTCACACAACACAGCTGCCTAGTGATGCACTGCTCAGAACATGATGTCATTATGCTACAAATGACTCTGTTGTGTGCACACATGTGTGTGTATCTCAAGGTATTATTGTATTGTTTATGGTATTGTTAATGTTTAGTCCAGTAAATATAAATTTCTGGTGAACATCTCTGTTCAATTTTCATCTGGGCAAATGCATTTATTTCTCTTCATTAAATATTTAGCAATAGACTAGGCATACTATATGATTTACGTAGGGAACTGGCTGTCTTCCTATGAGGTTTCCCAATTTTAACCTTCTTGCCTGCAGCAGATGAGAAGCCCACTTGTTCCAGCTCTCTGCCAATACTTAATATGGCTAATCTTCATTCAAGCCAATTCTGGAAGTCTAAGTTACTTTCTTATGGTAGTTTAAAAAATTTTTTTTTGTTTTATGTTTATTTATTTATTTGAAAGTGACAGACAGAGAAAGAGGCAGAGAGAGAGAGGGAGAGAGAGAGAGGATGGGCGCGCCAGGGCCTCCAGCCACTGCAAACAAACTCCAGACGCGTGCGCCCCCTTGTGCATCTGGCTAAAGTGGGTCCTGGGGAATCGAGCCCTGAACGGGGGTCCTTAGGCTTCACAGGCAAGCTCTTAACTGTTAAGCCATCTCTCCAGCCCTCTTATGGTAGTTTTTAAATGCTTTTCCTTGTGAAGTGTGACGCTGAACCTGTTTTTTTGTGTTTATCTCACATCAATTAACAATTCTGAGTGAAGTATCTGTTCTAGTTGTATTGTTTTAGATACTTAAATTATTTATTTTACTAACTAGTTTATATGTTCTGTATACAAGTTCTTTTCTCAGATAATATTTCCAAATATTTCTTTCCATGTGGGGGTTTGTATTTTCCTTCTCTAAATAATTTCTTATGAAAACCCTTTTCATTTGATGAATTCCAATTTTTTTCTTTTATGGATTGTGTTTTCAGTGTCATATATAAAACATTTCACATAGGGCTGAAGAGATTGCTTAATGGTTAAGGCAGTTTCCTGCAACGCCTAAGAACTCATGTTTGAATCTCCAGATCCCATGTAAGCCAGACACATAGTGATGCAAAGCACTCAGTGCTGCTCATGAGCACAGCGGGCACATGGTTCTGGAGTTTGCAGTGGCTGAAGGCCCTGGCACACCCATGTGCTCTCTCTCTCTCTCTCTCTCTCTCTCTCTGCCTCTTTCACTTTCTCAAATAAATAAAAATAAATTAACTAAAAGCATAAATAAAACACATAATCTTTGGGTCACCAAAGTTTTCTTATCTTGTTTGCAAGAAGAGATTACCGATGGCTTAGCAGCTGGCAAAGGAAAGATGCATTGTAGACAGGTATTTTCAGAGACAGTTGAGAGCAGTACAGATGAAATTTAATTTTGCTCCTATTACATGCCACATAAAAATCATTTCCAATTTAAAATTTTTAGAAAATCAAAATTGTAGTTTATATGAGACAATGTACAAGAGTGTCTTTATGTCCTGGGGGAAGGAGGGAAAAGATATCTTAAACAAAACAACAACAACAAAAACCAGCCAAAATTACCGATGAAAGGATAAATAATCCCAGCGTATTAAATTGAAAAATTATCTTATAAAGAAACCAAATATAATATGTAAAGTCAAAACAGAAAGCCTCAATGACTCTATCTGGAAGATATTAGTAATACACATTGCCAAAAAATCACTATCGCGTACATTTAAAACATATCTCATTATTATTTTTTTAAAATGACAATAGAAAGATGGGTATAGGGTTAAAAGAGGTCTATCTTCAAGGAAGAAATTCCATGTTTCTCAATTTCATTGATAATTAGTGAGATGAAAATCCACACCACATATAGTATAATTTTATACCTAGAGGATTAGAGGGTATTAAATCTGATGTTACTGAAAATGTGGAGCAATCAGACTCTCTTGCACACAGCTAATGAATTTAAAGTATACATGGTTTTAAAGATATTTTATTTATTACTCATTTGACACACAGAGAGAGAAAAAGAGAAAGAGAGAACAAGAGAGAGAATATGCATGTGAATGCCTCTTAGCAGTGTAAACAAATTCCCGATGCATGTGCCACTTTGTGCATCTGGCTTTACATGGGTACTGGGGAATCAAACCATGGCCACTAGACTTTGCAAGCAAAACACAGGGCCATCTGTCCAGCCATCAAGTATACATTAGTTATATTCCTTTATAATCTCTGACATACAAGCACTAAGAGACATGGATGACATTCACAGCAGTACTGATCAAAACAGCAGTAAGATTCACCCGAAGAAGGGAAACTGCATGGCCATGTGTAGGCGCAAAGCAATGTTATGAGGATAAAAATGTTATCACAAGCTCGCTGAAAGGTGTATTTCTCTAGCTTTGGTGACCAACAGCCTGTCACAATCATTATAAACCTGCTCAATTAATGCAGGAAAAATTCCAGTGAACAAGCCTTTGCAGGTCTACCACTCAGTATTCACACCTTACTTGGAAAGTCAGCCAATAAGAGGCCCAACAGTAAAATAAACGAATGCCAACCAATCCGCCACAGTCTTCCCAGTGTACAGATGACAGATGTTGACCAACAAACACCTAAGCAATTTCACCAACCTGGACACTTCCTCAAACACCACAGATGATCAGTCAGCTGTCTGCTTTGCTTGAGAGATTGCCCCTGGCCAATATAATTACATGTTACAGCTGAGACTGAAATTAAAGCAACAATCCAATAATTAGTCTCAAAAAGTAAAAGATCTTATGATAAGGGTAACTATAGTGGGTTGAATGTAAAATGATCTCCATAAGCTTATGTGTGTCAGCATTTAGACCCCGGGTAGTGGTGCTATTTGGGAAGGTTGTGGAACCTCTAGTGGGTGGAGCCTTGCTGCAGGAAGTGCGTCACTAAGGATAGGCTTTGAGGTTTTATAGTCCAGCCATACTTTCTGTTCCCTGTCTACTACCTGACCATGTGACTGCTGGCCCTCAGCTCTTGCTGCACGTGTGTCTTTAATCTCACCACTCGGGAGGCAGAGGTAGGAGGATCGCCGTGAGTTCGAGGCCACCCTGAGACTCCATAGTGAATTCCAGGTCAGCCTGGGCTAGAGTGAGACCTTACCTCAAAAAAAAAAAAAAGATGGAAGACAAGTGACAAACATTTAAAAATGTTCAACCTCATTATTGATCAGAAAAATGCAAATTAAATGACTCACAGGCCCTGGGGGGAGGGGGAATCTACTACTGCAGTTTTGCTAAAATAGACAGTCAAAAACCGCCTTCTAAGTATGCCATGCTCATACCCACAGACTAGCATAGCTCGCAGCCTGGGTCAAGAAAATTCATTTCTCAGTGGTGGCAGTTAAGGCTGAAATTGGTGAAAATGCTAAGAGTAAGTGCCTGTTGGCTACTCAACCCTAAAGGGGAATGTTGCAAATTGGAAGTGGAAGAATATAAGTGTTGGAGAGTGCTGTGGAATTCTGGCTTCTGGAGAAGACAGCTGTTGCAATCATGAACTCACGGCATCTGTGTTGACCTACCAAAAACCTGCACAAGATTGGTTCAATCGACATTCCATCCTGGATCATGGAGAGACTCATTGCGTCCCATCCATTAACATTCCATCATGGATGGTAAGAGGCTCATTGGGTCCCATTCAACATTCAATGACATTCCACCATGGATGGTAGGGAGGCTCACTAGGACCCAAACATTGACCTTCCATCATGGAAGGTAGAGAGGTTAATGGGGTTTCATCCAATGACATTCTGTCATGGATGGCACGGGAGGATGAGGTTCCACCCATCAACATTCTATTGTGGATGGTAGAGAGGACCATTGGGTTTCATCTACCACCATTCAGTTATGGATGTTAGAGACGCTCATGGGGACCCGTCCATCAAAATTCTGACATGAGTGGTGGAGAGGCTCATGGGTATCACCCATCAATATCCAATTAGGCTTTACCCCAGAGATGCAGGGATGGTTTAAAATACACAAATCAATAAATGTAATATATTCTATAAATGGGCTGAAGGACAAAAATCACATAATCACCTCAAAAGATGCAGAAAAGGCATTCATCAAAATCCAACATCCCTTCATGGTAAAAGTCCTACAGAAAATGGGAATAGAGGAATGTATCTCAACATAATAAAAGGTATTTATGACAAACTTACAGCCAACATAATACTAAATAGGGAAAATTGTAAAGCCTTTCCACTAAATACAGGACCAAAACAAGGGTGTCCACTGTCCTCACTTTTATTTAATATAGTACTGGAAGTCCTAACTATAGCAATAAGGCAAGAGACACTCATAAAAGTAAAGTGATACAAATTGGAAGATATCAAATTATCATTATTTGCAGATGATATGATTCAATACATAAAGGACCCTAAAGAACCTACCAGCAAACTATTAGAGCTGATAAACATTTTTAGCAACACAGTTGGATACAAAATAAACACACAAAATCAGTAGCTTTCCTATATACTAACAACAAACATGTGGTGGATGAAATCAGGAAATCTCTCCCGTGTACAATTACATCAGAAAAAAGGACCTTGGAATAAACCTAACCAAGGAAGTGAAGGATTTCTACAATGAGAAATTTAAAACACTCAAATTAGAAATTACAGAAGACACTAGGAAATGGGAAGACATCACATGCTCTTGGATTTGAAGAATCAATATTGTGAAAATGCCAATCTTACCAAAAGCAATCTACACAGTTAATGCAATCCCCATTAAAATTCTCATGGCTTTCTTCACAGAAATAGAAAAACAATCCTAAAATTCATTTGGAAGCACAAAAAGCCTTGAATAGCCAAAACAATTTTGAGCAACAAATACAAGGCTGGTAGTATCACCATACCTAATTTTAAGCTATATTACAAAACCATGGTAACAAAAACAGCATGGTACTGGCACAAAGACAAATACATAGATCAATGGAATAAAATTGAGGACCCAGCTATAAATCAAAGCTGCTACAGCCATCTATTTTTTGACAAAATGCCAAAAACATTCATTGGAGATAAGACAGCCTCTTCAACAAATGGCACTGGGGGGGCTAGAGAGATGGCTTAGCGGTTAAGCACTTGCCTGTGAAGCCTAAGGACCCCGGTTCGAGGCTCGGTTCCCCAGGACCCATGTTAGCCAGATGCACAAGGGGGCGCACGCGTCTGGAGGTAGTTTGCAGAGGCTGGAAGCCCTGGCGCGCCCATTCTCTCTCTTTCCCTCTATCTGTCTTTCTCTCTGTGTCTGTTGCTCTCAAATAAATAAATTTAATTAAAAAACAAAACAAAACAAAAAAAAAAACCAAATGGCACTGGGAAAATGAGATACCTATATGTAGAATGATGAAAATAGATCTTTGTCTTTTTCCATTCAAAAGATTCAAGTCCAAATGGATCAAAGACCCTAATATCTGACCTGAAACTATGAATCTGCTAGAGGAAAAGGTAGGGGAAACCCTTCAACATATTGGCATGGGCAATGACTTTCTGAATATAACCCCAATTGTTCAGGAAATAGAACCACTAATCAACCAATGGGATCTCATGAAAGTACAAAGCTTTTACACAAGAAAGGACACTGTGAGATGAGCAAAGAGACAACCTACAGAATGGGAGAAAATCTTTGCCAGCTCTGCATCTGACAGAGGATTAATATCCAGAATATACAAAGAACTTAAAAACAAAAGAATAAGAAATCAACCCAATTAAAAGATGGGCTATGGAACTAAATACAGAGTTTTTAAAGGAAGAAATTCAGATGCATATAAACATCTAAATACAACCTTAGTTTTAAATACAGCTTTAGTTTTGTTGCTCAAAATTGTCTTGGATAGTTGAGGTTTTTTTGTGCTTCCAAATGAGTTTTAGGATTCTTTTCTATTTCCATGAGAAATCCATTGGAATATTAATGGAGATTGCATTAACTGTGTAGATTACTTTTGGTAAGATTGACATTTTCACAATATTGATTCTTCCAATCCAAGAACATGGGATGTCTTTCCATTTCCTTTTGTCTTCTGTAATTTCTATCTTGAGTTTATTAAAGTTTTCATCATAGAAATCCTTCACTTCCAGTTTGCTGATAGAGTCTTTAGGGTCTTTTATGTATAGAAATCATATCTTCTGCAAATAATGATAATTTGATCTCTTCCTTTCCGATTTATATCTATTTTATGAGTGTCTTTTGTCTTATTGCTATAGCTAAGACATCTAGTACTATATTAAATAAAACTGAGGACAGTGGACACCTTTGTCTTGCTCCTGATTTTAGTGAAAAAGCTTCAAGATTTTCCCCACTTAGTATTATGCTGGCTGTAGATTTGTTATAAATAGCCTTTATTATGTTCAGATATGTTCCTTCTATTCCCAGTTTCTGTAGGACTCTTACCATGAAGGGATGTTGGATTTTGATGAATGCCTTTTCTGCATCATTTGACATGATGATGATGAGAGTTTTTTCTTTGGGTCCACTTATACAGTGTATTGCATTTATCAACTTGATGTGTTGAAACATCCATACATCTCTGGAATAAAGCCTACTTGTGTTAATATTCTTTTTGATATATTCTTACATTCTGTTTGGCAATATTTTTGTTGCAAGTTTTTGCATCTATGTCCATAAGGGAGATTGGTCTGTTTTTTTTTTTTTTTTTTTTGGTTGTTTGTTTGAGGGAAGGTCTTACTCTAGTCCAGGATGACCTAGAATTCACTATGCAGTCTCAGAGTGGCCTTGAACTCATAGTGATCCTCCTATCTCTGCCTTCTGAGTACTGGGATTAAAGGCATGCACCACCAAGCCCGGCTGCAATTTAATTTTTTTTCTGTCTTTGTCTAGTTTTGGTATCAGGTTGATGATGGCTTCATAGAAGGAGTTGGGTCGTATTCTTTACTTTTCTATTTCATGGAAAAGTTTGAGAAGCATTGGTGTTAATTCTTCTTTGAAGATCTGGTAAAATTCACCAGTGAATCCATCTGGGCCAGGACTTATTTTAGTTGGGAATTTATTTTTTTTATAACTGCTTGGATCTCTGTACTTGTTATGGGTTTATTTAAATGCTTTTTCTCATCTTGATTTAATTTTTGTAGGTCATATAAATCTAGGAAATCATCCATTTCTTTCACATTTCAAACTTAGTGGAATATTTGTTCTTACAGCATGTCCTCATGATTTTCTGAAGTTCATTGGTATCTGTTGTAATGGTGCCTTTTCCAGCTCGAATTTTATTAATTTGTGTTTCTTCTCTCTTTCTAGTCTCCACGATTTTATGTATGCGCTATAGTTTTTCTTATTTCTGATTTGTAGTTTAATCCCATTGTGATCAAATAGAGTACAAAGAATTATTTCAAATTTCCTGTATTTGTTAAGATTTGCTTTGTTCCCTAAAATATTGACTATTTTAGAGTATGTTCCCCATACTGCTGATAAAAATGTGTATTCTTCAGCATTTGGATGGAGTGTTCTGTAGATATCTGGTTAGAATTATAATGTCTTCCTGTTAAAGTTTTCCTTTAATGAACATAAAGTAACCTTATTTATCTTTCCTCACTAATGTTGGTTTGAAGTCTATCCTGTCAGATATTATAATAGGAACACCTACTTGTTTCTTAGGCCCATTTACTTGTAATTCTGTTTTCCATCCTCTCACTCTAAGATAGTGTCTGTCTTTTATGAAAGGTGAGTTTTTTGGAGTTAACAAACAAAAGGATCTTGCCTTTTAATCCATTCTTCAAGCCCGTGTCTTTTGGTTGGGACATTGAGGTCATTGATATTGATTTATTATTGAATGATATGTATTTATTCTTGCCATTCTTCTTGCTTTGTAGTGCTTCCTGCTTTCCCTTTACTCTCTTCTATTAACTATTTTTGAGTATGGTTTATTTTTTCTTGTGTGTGTGCTTTTCTTTCTCTACTGCATGGAGGACCCTTTCAAGTATTTTCTGTAGAGCTTGCTTAGTTATTGTATATTTGTTTAGCCTGTTTTTGTTGTGGAATGCTCTTATTTCTCCATCAATTTGGAATAATAGCTTTGCTGGATAAAGTATTCTTGGTTGACAGTTGTTATCTTTTAGCACTTGGAATACATCATTCCAAGCCCTTCTGGCTTTTAAATTTGTGTTGAGTAATCTGCTGTGATCCTGATAGGCTTGCCTTTATAAATGACTTGTTTTTTCTCTCTAACTGCTTTCAATATATTTTGTTTAGTTTGCGTGTTTGGTAGTTTAATTATAATATGGCAAGGAGAGGTTCTTTTTAGGTTTTGTTCCTTTTGGTGTTCTAAAAGCTTCCTGTATGAACATTGGCATCTCTATCCCAATTTGGGAGAAATTTTCTCTTACGATTTTGTTGAAAATTCCTACTGTGCTTTTGGAATGAAATTCTCCTGTTATTATGCCCTGAATTCTTACGTTTGATCTTTTTATAGTGTCTTGAAATTCCCACCCGTACCCTCCCATTAGTTGTCTTTCTCATTGTTGGACTGTGCTTAATGTGCCACCTTGTCTTCTAGCTTAGATATTCTGTTGTCTACTTAATCCATTCTGTTGGTGAAGCATTCTACGGAGTTTTTTATTTGACTTACTGTGGTTTTTTTTTTTTTTTTGTAATCAGTATATTGAGAGACATTCATACATTTCAATAATTGCTTAAATCCTGGTAGTCAGGTTTAAGCATGTGAACATGTGACTTTAAACATACAATTAAAGCTACTCATCATAATTTGCTATCCTACCAACATTAAATTACAGTTACTTTGGAGCCTAAGCCAAATGGTTTGTAAACCTGTAACATGCTCAAGGAACACCTGGATTTTATATGCACATTACTACTCCATGTACAGGTCTAAGTTACCCAGTTCGAGAAGGGCTATCATGGTCCAAAGAGAAGGGAAAAAGATTAGGCCTGGTCAAAATAGACTTGAATATATACACATGTGTGTGTATATATTTAAATGATGGCAGAAGGGAATGCATTCTTAGAAGTGCAAGCCCTCAAGTAGCAGCATGTTATGACATATGACAAACTTCAGAAAGGTTTCTATCACTGATAACACAAGTGAAATTATGTACTATGTCACTTTCAAGTAATGGTTGAGGCAACAGAATGCACCTTACTGTGTTTTTTGTTTCTGGTACTTCTGATTGGATTTTCTTCAGTATTTCTACTTTCTGACTCATATCTTGTATTGACTTCCTTATTCCATTTAAGTTGTTTCCTGTGTCTTCTTTGATTCCTTTGAATTCTTCTTTTATTTCAGTTCATTGTACATAGTGATAATCATTTTTTTTTTTTTTGAGAACTTTCTCGGGCATTTCGTTTAAATCAGTCTCCCTGAAGGTCATTGCAGAAGGATTTGTAATTTTTGGTAGAATTATATTGTCTTTATTTTATTTTTTTTGTCTCTTGCATTATAATGTAGAGATTTTTGAAACTTGGGTTAATTTGATGCTTGGATTTTTCTAATTATGTGCAGTGTTCTTAGATGTATAAATCTCATGTGATGTATCTTCAGGGTAGGAGCTTAAGGTGTCAGGTAAGGCTCTTAAAAGCCTCTCAGTGTAACAGTAAAAGTGACCCTAGGTGTTTGGTTTGCTTGCTAGTGATTATTTCAGTAGGCTGTGTAGAAGAAAATACAGGGAAATTCTAAAATGCTACTGAAAAATATACACATTCAATCAAAACCAACATGAAGCATTTATATAAGAGTGGGTATTAAAACAAATAGATCATCTAACAAAGTTAAAGTCCTTAAGGGTGTGTGTTCTCTCAAACCCTTAATCCTGTCAACTAGGTGGCTGAGATTTCTGTTCTGTAAAGGGCTCCAGCTCATCCTGTGGCCAAGTGAGACCCTGCCCCAATGAATGACAGAAGAAGAGATAAAGGCAGTATAAATCAGGAAGCAAAAAATGATAACCCTAAAATATAGCTTATTTAACAATGGAAAATGCAACCATCCATCCGATTTAACACATAATCTTCCCTGGCATGGAAGGTGTGATTAGCACTTCCAATGCAGGTCTATATACCAGGCTTTGTGGTGGGTATTGACCTGGTATAAGTAGGCCCTGTTACCTTTTGGGGTAATTTTGGTTTCAGCTATGATGCATGCCCACTTGGGTCCCCCTTACTGCACTGTGGGCTCAGGTAAGCTGGCTGGGTCAGTGGGTTGCTGCTGTGATCACTGGTGCTAGATTTGTGTGGCTGAGTTCCCTTCCCCAGGTGTTCGGTGGTTGCTAGAGATGGTGGTTGGGGGAGAGAAGGCTGTGGAGAGTGCCTGAAGTGGTACTGGAGCTACATAGCTGGTCCCTGTGATTCCATTCCTTATGAGCCACTCAGCTAGTCCCTGCTGTTTTAACTTTCAGTTTTCTTGAGTTTGCAAGGAGGCTGGTGTGAGTGGAAAATCCCTTCACCTGGCTTCTCCTGCTGTTCCAGCACAGCCTGGTGGCCAGAGCTGCGCATAACAGTTCTGCCGCTGCCTGCTTTTGTGGTCTCTATAATCTCTGAATCTCTCCTGCTTCTCTGCTGTGGTTGATAATTTCTTATACAACTTCACTTTTCAGTAGAAGAGCATATTTTGCTGTTCTTCTCCTTATTTCCCCCCAGGCTGCTTTGTGGTTGCTACATCTTCATCTTATGAAGAAGTCTGAGTACAACCATTATAACAATAAAAACTAAAACAAAGAACTGCTGTATGACCAACGTATACCACTTCTGGGTATACACCTGAAGGAACCTAGGTCAACAAACCACTGAGGTACTTGTGAATCCATATTTATTGTATGCACATTAGCCAAGTTATGAAGTAAGTCTAGGTTTCCATCAAAAGATGAATGGATAAAGATATATGGTAGGTGTATTATTATCCAGCCATTAAAATGCATTTATGCCAGTTTTGGAAAATGGATGGAACTGGAAATCTTCATATTAAGAGAAATTACACAGGCTTAGAAGGACTAATAACACATGCTTTCTCTCCTAGATTTTATATAGATCTTAGATTTAATATAAATTTAAAAAAATCACAAACACATTTGACATAAAAGTAGACAAAATATTGGGGAATGAACTGGGCTTGGATGGGAGTGAGGAAGAGAGGGGGAATGGAGAGGATACAGAGGATGAATAAAGTTAAATTTCATGATACATGAGAATGGAAATGCCTTTATGAAACCAATCACTATATATAATGAACCTATGCTAATAAATAAAATTTAAAATATAGGTTCCATTTAGCAGAGGAAAAACAATACATTGTCAAGCTATTTTCATGTATTAGGTATTGATAATTATCCAAGTAATTATACTATTAAAATGAGTTATGGAGAGGATAAGGGAATCATCCAAAATCAGATAACTTTCAGATTTCAGGTGGTTTACTTTATGTAAATATTATAATGTCTGTGTTTTTACCACCAATGCCTTGGTAGACAGAAAGCTGGTTTTCCTCAGAGAATCAGGGAGGGCTTGGCTGAGGGTATAGAGTTAGATTTGTGGGCTGAAAAGATGGCTTAGTGGTTAAAAAACTTGCCTCTAAAGCCAAAGGACCCAGGTTTGATTACCCAGGACCCACATAAGCCATATACATGAGGTGGTGCATGGATCTGGAGTGTGTTTGCAGTGGCTGAAGGTCTTGGCAGGCCCACTATCTCTTCTCTCTCTCTCTCTCTCTCTCTCTCTTTCTTTCTCTCTCTCTCTCTCTCTCTCTCTCTCTCTGCCTCTCAAATAAATAAAAATAAATAGAATTATTGGAGAATGAAAATACGGCACATTTATACAATGGAGTTCTACTTAGCAGTAAAGAAAAATGAAGTTATGAAATTTTCAGAGAAATGGATGGATCTGGAAAGGATTATACTAAGTGAGGTAACCCAAGCCCAGAAAGCCAAGTGCCACATGTTCTCCGTCATACGTGGATCCTAGCTACAGATGAAAATACTTAGTAGCAGACGCCAGTAAGTTAAAAAGGAGATATAAAGGGAAGAGAAAGGAAGGGAGGAGGATACTTAATAGGTTGGTATTGTATATATTTAAGTAGAATGATTGAGATGGGGAGGTAATATGATGGAGAATGGAATTTCAAAGGGGAAAGTGCATGTGGGGGGGGGAGGGTATTACCATGGGATATTTTTTATAATCATGGAAAATGTTAATAAAAATTGTGAAAAGATAAAAAAAGAATTAGATTTGGGTGTGATTCATAGAGTGAGACAAAAATGCGTCGATAAGCGTTCGAATGCAGCAAACAGAGAAACAATCCAACATGGCAGCGAGAGCCGGCTCCGTCCTGAGGATGTCACGTGGAGGAGCATGGGCGTGTTTGCTCCTGTCTCTTCTCTTCCACGGACGACAGCTCAGAAGTGCTAACTGCATGCCCAGTGCTCTCTCCCTCGCTCCTGGGTGTGAACCCATGACTCTCACATGCTGAGCCTGGGTCTGTCCTGCCCCAGATCCTCGGAGCTGGGACAGTAGGGGTCTTCTGTCATTCCCGGGTGGGGCTCACACCCTTCCCCATACATTTGGCTCGAAGCTTGAGCTGGCACTTATGTGCACACCAAGGGCAGCCAAATCCTCAACAAGGAAGGACTTCACTTAATTGCTCCTTATGGGTCCACTTAAACAATGGCTGTGAACAATTCCCAAGGGTCTCTCAGACGGGGAATAAGCTTTGCTATGGATGAGCAAAAACTTCTTGGCATATCAGCTTAAATAGGGGAAGGAAATCTTTGTGAGTCTGCACTGACCCTGCCATGGCTGATGCGCTGATTCAGTGTCAGCGTGCTTCCAACCTCAGCTGTCACTGACAGAGAGACGGGCCTACAGGAAATGTTTTTGCTCCACAGTGGTAAAAGACCTCAAGGTAAGTATGTGTATTCTGGGGATTGTTTGTTCCACTGGCTGATATTAAAGTACTGGGAAGTTCTGTTGTAATGCATCTGTGTAATATGGTTCATTTACTAAATAACAGACAAGTCAGTGTTTGTTTGGAGAACCCAGAGCAAGTGACATTGAAATATTTCTCCCTGGGTATGATTGCTGGTTGGGGATCAAATGAATTCAATGATGGAGAAATGGGAAACTAAGATTGCTAGGAGTTTAGGGTTTGTATTCCACAGCACAACATAGCAAAAGTCACTGCAGTTATTGATGGACAACTTACTTCTTGACCTTTTTTTTTTAACATTTGATAGAACTTCATAATAGGTGGGTACTGACATATTACACAGCAAGATATTGAGTGTTCACAGCAAAGATGGCAACTCTAAGGCCTGTGACTAGGTCCTGGCTTTGTCACTGGTTCCCTGTATGAAGGGGGGAGGTCACTTAGACACACTTTAGCCCAGGCTTTCCTGGAATTAACTCTGTACTCTCAGGGTGGCTTCAAACTCATGGCTCTCCCCCTACCTCTGCCTCCCCAGTGCTGATATAAAGGCATGCGCCACTTTTCTTTTTAATTACATAGTTGGGCAAAAAATACTTGAACATCTACAAAATGCCTTTCAGATTTAAAGCTATGAAATTTAGTAGACTTGGGGATTATGATTTTTAGCCTTCTGTTCTTGACTTACATTTAAAGTGGTAATGTCTACCTTAACATATTGCATTGACTTATATTAAATATATGTATGTAAACTTATATTAACTATATGTCCTGTATGAAAATCCTGAGCTCCTTTAGAGGTAAAAATAGTGGAGGTAGTAAGTTTGTATTATTAATTATCTTAAACATTGTATGTGTGTTCAAAGTCGTTGTGTTGTCTGGATGTAGCTTGTAAGAATGTAGCAGGTGTTTAACTTTGGTCATGGATATGTAAAATCTTTTATTCTTTCCCCTCTCATTCTTTGTAATGGTCTTAGAAGGCTTGATGAGCTTTAGAAGCAATGTCCTGAAACCTCATGGGAGAAATGTCTTTGTTCTCTCCAGAAGAAATGGCTGGCTGAGACTTCATGATCATTCTCACGGACAATCTTGGTGTCCTGATTCTTTATGTCCATGTTGACTACGTGAGTGAGGGCGTTGTCCCACTGTGCAGAAAGGCAACGTGAGTGGATAGTTCTCCACAGGCTAATCAGTTCTCTGAGTCTGAATAGGTTGGGTGAAACTGTCCAGGACCTATCTGAATCCACTATTCATGTTGGAGACTTATTTACTTTTCACTATCCTCATTCTGGATCCTAGGAAAAGAACTTGTACGTTTCCTGTGTGGTCAGGTTTCCTGAGGTCCAGTAATGGCCTGTGACAGATGAGGCTCTCTAATTCTCGCAAGTGTTGGAGGTGGAGGGCTTGTCTCATTTGGGGAAGCTGCAGCAAAGTGACTCTTGCTTGACTCTAGTGTGTCCTGTGGAAAGACTGTGATGACTGGGGGACTCAGGTGTGTAACGAGCTGTAAAAAGTGTAAGGTGTTGACCCCTGGGACTTGGACAAGAGTGGGACAAAGGCAGCTCTGTTCCCCCTCAGCCTCTCTCAGCTTCTAAGCCTCAGCTTTGAGGTCTGAGTCCGAATAACTGTAAGTTACTTCTCTGTACCCAAGCCATAAACTGGGCAAAGGAAATTATTCAGTCTCTTTTTGTCCCAAACAAAAGGAAATAAGCTAAGACATACTGTGTTTATTTCTTCCACCAAATGATTCGGCTGTCCTGAGATGGGAATACAGGAAGACAGTCACCTGAAATCTCGGTGTTTCCCTGAGCACAGACGCCACACTAGGCAGCCTGCTGGGTCACAGCAACGTCACATTCTTTTCCTCAGAGATCCGTGTTCAGCTTCCACAAGTGCGGTACGACCTGAATTGTAGCTGATGCCGGGGCATTGGTGTAAGCCTGCCGTACTTTAGTGGCAAATGCTCGTCTTGATGGTTGAATTGAATTCTTAATTTAAAAAATGAACATCTTCTTAACTTTTTAGTGAATACAGACTTGAAGAGCTGGAAACAGTGACTGTGGCAGCATGCCGACCGTCATGTGGATCAGGCAGTGTGCACCAGCTTGACACGGACACGCCGCGACTGTCATGTGTGTAGCTGTTTTCTGCCATTATGTCAACAAGCACATTGGCAGTGGACACTTCCTTGAGGAAGACATACTGTGACTGGCATTTGTACTAGCCGCAAGCTTTCCTGTTGTTTCAACAAACATGTTTGAGTGCCAGGCACAGGGGTGGTGGCTGGAAGAATGTCCAGAGACACACGCACAAGGACCAACCTTAGAAAGCCAGCTGGGTGACCTGATCAATAGCACATATAATGGTTCCCAAACCAAATGTCAGTACAGAATCATGAAGGGACACAAAAGAGACAATGGCCCTTTGTCCCCTAGGAAGGGACTGTTTGGGAGAGGTGGGGTGAGCGTGCACTATGCTGTTAATAAGGGCGTGGGATTCCTGGCTGAGGAGGTTGTAAGAATAAACTCAAGAGAGCCTGGTGAGGCCCATTGAGGTGGTTGCAGCTGTGATTTGGGCTCTGGGAGTTAGCACAGGTAGGAAGAGTCTGCAGAGAAAGTGCTTCCAAGAGGAGCATCTGGGAATATTACAGCGGTGGAGAGTCTCTGAAGAATTGTTCGTCTTATATGATACAGCCACCCTTCAGCAAGTCTATTCTAGGAAAAAAAAATCAAAACACACAAACTCAAAAGTTAGGAAATTAAAATAAATCACAATTCATCCCCAACATTGAAACTGTGGTCTATCACTTACCATCTGACGATATATATACATCGTCATGTTCGGCCTTGCTTTTTTTCTTTGCCTTCTTTCCCAATCTTCTGTCTTTCCATCCTTTCTCTATTGCTCTCTTTTCCTTCATTCCTTTTTTCCTCCCTTCCTTTTTGCCTTCCTCTCCTTTTAATTTTGCTCTCTGTGTCTGTTTGTCTTTCTTTCTTTCCTCATTCCTTTAAAGCCCAAGTAATATCCAGTTGTGTACATTACCTATGATTCACTGCGTTTTAAAAGGTATCAGCAGGATACTTCCCAAACACCAATTGATAACGACACAGCATTAAATCTACATTCATAATAAACTTGCTTTAAAGAGTATAGGTAGCTTTTCAGTTTCCAGTTCTAAGCAATGCTGCTTTGAAAACTGGAAGATGTTTTACATTCTTTCCCTAGGATAAATTTACAGAAGGGAAAGTTTTGTTCAAATGAGAAACACATTTTTACAGGTTCACATCTTAATTCTGTTAAAATCAGCACACAAGTTATTAGATTTCACAATGTATTTTCAAGCCTAAACGGTTTTTGTTGATCATCCTTCCCTCCTACCCTGCGGTCACCCCTCCTTCTCTCCTCCACCACCCTTGATTCCTCTAATCCATCTCCATGTCATGTGTTCTACTGCACGTTCCTCAATACCTCTTGTACCCACTTGGGGTCCCCTAGAGAGCATGTGGCATTTGTCTTTCTGAGTCTGTGTCACCACATTTAATGTAACAATTTCCAGATTTATCCATTTTCTCACAAACTTTACAACTTCATTTTCTATTACAACTGAATAAAATTCCATCGTGTGTGTCCCCATTTTCACTCTCCGCTCACGCGCTGCTCTTTGCTTACATGAGAGAGGTGTCTCGGTTCAGTTTGTTCTCACGGATCTGTGTCTTTCCTTCAGACATGGGCTCATGGGTGGACTAAACGTGGCAGTGACCTTCCTTGTGACCCCGTTTCCGTCTCTTTCTAGCCCTGAAACTTCCCGAAGCTAGGAGTGGAGAATTGCCTGCTGGTCCCTGACGTCGCCCTCAGTCAAGGACCATGAGTAATCAGACGCCAGTGACGGAGTTCATCCTGCAGGGCTTTTCTGAGCACCCAGAGTCCCAGCTGCTCCTGTTCAGCTGTTTCTTCTCCCTCTACTCTGTGGCCCTCACGGGCAATGTGCTCATCATCTTGGCCATCACCTGCAACCCTGCGCTTCACACACCCATGTACTTTCTCCTGCTCAACTTGGCTACCATGGACATTATCTGTACCTCTTCCATCATGCCCAAGGCGCTGAAGGGTCTGATGTCAGAGAGGAACCCCATCTCCTACGGGGGCTGCATGGCTCAGCTCTACTTCCTTACGTGGTCTGCATCCTCTGAGCTGCTCCTCCTCACAGTCATGGCCTATGACCGCTACGCAGCCATCTGCCACCCCCTGCACTACAGCTCCCTCATGAGCACGGCGGTCTGCGGCGCCTTAGCTGCTGGGGTGTGGGGGCTCTGTGCAGTCAACACGGCCATCCACACTGGCCTTATGACGCGTCTGGATTTCTGTGGCCCCAATCTCATCACACACTTCTTCTGTGAAGTCCCTCCTCTGCTGCTCCTGTCCTGCAGCTCCACCTACGTCAACAGTGTCATGATTGTCTTGGCTGACGCCTTCTACGGCATATTCAACTTCCTGATGACCATCGTGTCCTACGGCTTCATCATCTCCAGCATCCTGAAGATGCGGACTGCAGAGGGGAAGCGGAAGGCCTTCTCCACCTGCTCTTCCCACCTCCTCGTGGTGTGCATGTACTACACTGCCGTCTTCTACGCCTACATCAGTCCTGTGTCCAGCTACAGCGCGGAGAAGAGCAAGGTGGCTGGTGTGTTGTACACCATGCTGAGCCCTACCCTCAACCCCCTCATCTACACTTTGAGAAACAAGGAGGTCAAAGCAGCCCTCAGGAAGCTGTTTCCTTTCCTCAGGAATTGAAATGTGATTCTTGAAGGTCTTCTCCTGGAGTCTCTAGTCTCAGTGCGGATTGGCCTTTGTGTAGAGTTTTTATTCGGCAGTTGTTGAACTACAGGTAAGTCAACCAGCCCTTTTTATACCACAGACTGTCTACGCAGGATGAGCTCAGAGTTCTGATGTCCTGACCACTGGCACATGGAAGATTCTGGTTTCAAGCTTCTGAGTTTGAGACATGAAGTCTCCTGGTCTGAAGTCATGGTGTCATAGTCCTTCATTGGCAGGAAAATACAGTTCTATAGGAGGAGGGAATGCCCTTGTTCCTCAGATTTACAGCTGTCATAAACGTCTTCCTTGGAGGTCCATCCTGAAATACTATGTGGGATTTGAAAGGGTTGACCTGAAAAGAGTTAGGCATCATATCTGGACCATACAGCATGTGGAGGACTGTCTGACTAAGGAAGCTTTAGGGCGACTACTAGTCCCTACAAAACCTTCCACTACAATCTTACCAGAGCTGTTTCCTTTGGTGCCCTTTTAACCTCAAAAATAGTTTTGAAAAGTGTTGTCATTTATTTATTTGCAAGCAGGGAGCAATATAGAAGAGAGACAGACAGAGATAATGGTGCACCAGGGCTTCCAGACTCCAGATGCATTTGCCACCTTGTGCATCTGGCTTTATGTGGGTACTGGGGAACTGGACTCCAGTCATTAGGTTTTGTAGACAAGTGCCTTAACTGCTGAGCTATCTCTCCAGCCCAGACAGACTGAGAGAATGGGTGCACCAGGGCCTCCATCCACTGCAAACAGATTCCAGATGCATGAGCCAACTTGTGTATCTGGCTTTACATGGATACTGGGGAATTGAACCTGGGTCTTTAGACTTAGCAGATGAGTACCTTCACCACTAAGCAATCTCTCCACAGAAAAGGTTTTGTTGGTAATGTGAACTACTGTTTTGTTTTCCCCTTTTCTTCTTACTAACTCAAGGTGAAACAAATTTTCAGGATCACCACTTTGCCTTTGCCATTGAAATTCCAACTTTATCACAGCATGTGCGGTTTATTGACCTAGAAAAACACTCACGTTTCCTAACATTTTGACTTGATCTTTGAATGTGAGGATGCCCTAGCCTGTGCACATGGAGTGGGGACAACTGATATAATTCAGCTACAATAAAAGCACTGAAAGAGGGCTGGAGAGATGGCTTAGCGGTTAAGGCACTTGCCTGCAAAGCCAAAGGACTCAGGTTCAATTCCCCAGGACCCATGTTAGCCAGATGCACAAGAGGGCACATGCATCTGGAGTTCATTTGCTGTGGCTGGAGGCCCTGAGTGCCCATTCTCTATCTGCCTCTATCTCTCTCCCTCTCTCTCAAATAAAAAAACAAAGCACTGAAAGAAACCAACACTAGCCTTTCATTA
Organism: Jaculus jaculus; assembly: GCF_020740685.1. Classification (NCBI taxonomy): domain Eukaryota; kingdom Metazoa; phylum Chordata; class Mammalia; order Rodentia; family Dipodidae; genus Jaculus; species Jaculus jaculus. Next base: position 30,037,061 of record NC_059119.1, read on the forward strand.
AAACAAACAAACAAACAAACTTGGTTTTATTCAGAAAAGCATGTGCCTAATACAGACATGTTCCCTGCTAGTAGAAAGCTGTGCTGGGGATATAGGGGTGGCTTAGTGGGTAAGGTGATTGCCTGAAAAGCCAAAGGATACATGTTCAAATCCCCAGGATCCACATAAGACAGATGCACAAGGTTGCACATGCTTCTGGAGTTCATTTGCAGTAGTTGAAGGTCCTGGCATGCCCATTCTCTCTCTTTCTCCCTAATAAATTAAATGAATTTTAAAAAAGAAAGTGGTACTTGATCAGCCATTCTTTTTGATATGATCACAGAAACAAGATGTGAAGACACAGCTGTATATTTGGGATTGGGTGAAAACACAGATTGCTTGCTAGTTTAGATGGAAGCTGAGAGTAGAGTTTGATATTTGATTTAAAAGGAATGATTTCATTGGCCTTAGTCCAGCATCCTCATCACCTTCATCAGAAGAACATTGATCTTGTATATGGAATTTGAGAGTTTGATGAATAGTGGCCAACTGTGGCATTGAAACTTAGATTGTTATGGACTGTGTCTAATCTCTGTGATATATAATTCTTACCATCTGGGCTGGAGGGATGGCTTGGCGATTAAGTGCATGCCTGTGAAGCCTAAGGACCCTGGTTTGAGGCCCCATTCCCCAGTACCCATGTAAGCCAGATGCACAAGGTGGCGCATGTATCTGGAGTTCGTTTGCAGTGGCTGGCGGCCCTGGTGTGCCCATTCTCTCTTTATTTATCTGCCTCTTTCTCTCTCTCTCTCTGTCTCTCTCAAATAAAAACAAATAAACAAATAAAGAATTCTTACCATCTAATGACATTTCAAAAATTGCTGTGATCTGCAAAGCTTTCTAATAAACATGACTTTGATAAAACTGCCACCAATGGCTCAACATGATTGCTAGGTTTTCACCATGTCAGGAGTAGATTTATTGTCTTTTCACCTAATTGTCTTGAAATTTTTACATTTTCTGCATTTTACAATGGGTTTTAGTTAAATTTATTTATGTGTGTGTTTAGTATGTGTGGTATAGTACGTGTGGTGTCTCTGTTGTATGTATGCATACACCCCATGTGCACATGCAAAGGTCATAAAAGAGTGTCGAATGTCCATCCCACATCACTCATCTGTGTCTTTCCTTATGAGGGAGTCACACTGGTTCCAATGGCCATTTTGCAAACCCCAGTGATTCTCTGGCCTTTGTTCCTCACAGGACTGGGGTTACAGATATGCATGACCATTTCCAGCTATTTACACAGATGCTGGGGAATCAAACTCAGGCTGCCTCAGTTCCCTCTCAGACCTTCATACTTCATAGATAGCATTCTTACCTTCAGAAGCATCTCTCCAACCCTGGATTTTAATGTTTTTTTTTTTTTTAATTTTAAGTTTTTTTTTATTTTTTATTTTTAAGAGCGAGAGAGAGAAAGGAAAGATAGAGAATTGGCATGCCAGGGCCTCAGGCCCTGCAATCAAACTCCAGGCACTTGTGCCACCTAGTGTGCATGTGTGACCTTGCATTTGCCTCACCTTTGCATCTGTCTTACGTGGGATCTGGAGAGTTGAACGTGGGTCCTTAGGCTTTGCAGGCAAGCACCTTAACCACTAAGCAATCTCTCCAGCCCTCACGTTTTAAACTTTTATTTGAGTGTGCAAATGAGTGTATATGGATGTGTACACATGTGTGTGCATATAGAGGCCAGAAAATACCCTCAAGTGTAATACTTTCAGATGCTGCTCACCATTTTTGAGATAGGGCTGCTGTGAAGTCCAAATGAAGGAGTTCCCTGGTAGAGATGATCAGTAGCCTTTCCCTAGATGTGAATATTCTCCCAGTTCCCCACGACATTTTCTTTTAGACTCGCCGACTTGTTCCTGTTCTGCAAACTGGAACAGCTCCATTTCAGTGTTTGGATCAATCCTTGTTTTCCTGGTTTGGTTAAGCCTCATCTTGGGCTCTGCTTAGCTTGCCCTTAAGCCCCATGGCAGAAGCAGGATTGTCTCTTGATAGCTGTCTTGGTAGAGCACCTCTGCATCATCTTGTCAGCTATCTCAGGAACACATGTGTCTTTTTCCTTGAATGGCCAACAACTAAGCCCTTGTTCACTCTGTGAGTCTTTTTGGTAAAAGCTCCTGTCAAGTTCCCATAGCTGAGTGAGAAGCAGTTTATTCCCGCACAATCTGATCGCTTAAAATTAATCATGTGACCTGAATGCAGACAAAATTATGACCTGAGGCAGCACCTTCTGTGACTGGCTGGCTGTGGCTTCAAGAACCACAAAGAAGAAAAGAAACTTCCACATCACTCATTTCTCTGCTCTTTTGCCTTGGATAATTCACATCAGTAAAGAAAAAAATTTCATCCTTTCTTTGACCCACTCTCCAAGAACAAAATTCTTTTGGCCTTGGCCCAAATCAACCTCTAAATGTGGTCGGAACCAGATTAACAGTACCGTGCTGGGTCTGGCCCAGTGGACCCAGGCTATGGGTCTCCAGCGCATACAGCAAACTACATAAGCACAGAGTGCGGAAGAGCCTGGACCCCTGAAAAACAATGTCTTCTTATTCTGGCTCCCATATTCCACTCGAGAACCAAGGGGAGGGTGCTGGTGAGGTAGCTTCGAGGTACTTAGAAGGCTCAGGGTTGTAGCCCAGCCTAGAAATCAGATAAACAAATCCAGACAAGCACACAGACAAAGCCCCTGATGTGTACTAGGTACTCCATTGTCCATTTGGGAGAGGGAGCAAACCTCATAATTTTGGTAGGCCGGGGTCTCATCTGAGCCTGGCGTAAGGATCGTCTATGAAGCTGTTGGAAAGTTGAGGCTGAGCTTGCTCTGTCTCCTTGAGGACATCTAAGTTTAGGAGAGACACATAAAAAGAACGAGGCTTTCCAAAGCGCTTTACTTTTCTGAATTCTAATCAACAGATGGCATTGGGTAGCACTGGGAATGTGTGCTTTCCGAGCTGGCATGGTCCCTATTCTATTAGATAGGAGAAAACCTCGGAGTATAAATTGTAGTGGATTCTCCTCGACTCAGCTTTCCTGGGATGTCTGCTCAGCTGCCCATCAAAGCTTTCATGTGGGTTCTACCCACCAGACCACACACCACGGTCTCCTGATCCTTGTGAGCCGGGTCCTGAGCTAGCCTAGATGTGAGGGTCTCAAGTTCCTTTAGCATACACATGCTCATTAGTAGAAGATTAGCTCTCTAAACTCAGCTTAAATTTATAATCTTTCCAAACACAGTTATGGTACTTTGGCTGGGTGGGGTTTTGCAAATAGAGCTTCTCTTTTGTAACTGGATTTCTAGTTGTGTCTTCAAAGAAGGAGATGGGCCAGTTCTTTCCCTCTTCCTTCCTGCCTCTGCCAGTATGGACTGTTAGCTCTTTCACACTGTAGCAGTGAGCTTGTCGCAGTGCCCTTGAATGGTCAGCCTCACAGGGACCCACGGTAGTCACCACCCTGCTCCTCAGGTGTGAGTCCCTGCTCAGTGCGGGTCTTCCCACATCTCCAGGAAGCCCCCACGAACAGTGCCACTCCTCAGTGGCAAAACCCTAGCTCTGCAGTCTCTTCAAGCCAGAGGAGTGCCAAAGCCATCCAGCAACCATACTCATCCTGAGCTCTCCGATCCCGTGTAGCAGATACTCTTTTCCAGGCTTCTGGCGACTGTGGCCTCAGGTGTCCTCTTTGTTCCTCTAGTCCCAAGAGATAAAGCCGCCTTCCACAGCTACTGTCCCATATCACTTCAGTGTTCCTCTTATGGTCCCTCTAAATGTCTCTAAGCAATCCCCACTTAAAAATGAAATAGGTAATCCAACTCCAACTGATGCAGGCCTGACATCTTGGTCATTGCGTCAGGGCTACTCCTGTCCCCCAAAGCTTGGCATGAGTACATCATGCACAGAAAGATCCAAGCCTGACCCACCCACTGTCTCAGACATGAATGTAATGTGTACAAGTCAGGGGCCCCAGATCACTTGGCCCACAAGCCAAGAGACCCGAATTCTATTTTTCTAAGTACTTCTGATGATCTAGCAGTAGGACTGTCAGGTCATTAGGGATGTTCTCTGGAGGGTGTCAGTGGGACGCTGGCCCCTCTCACCTCCTCTTGTTTTGCTTCCTGGTCATGTGGTGAGGCTTTTCTCTAACGCATGCTCCCGCTGTGACATGCGCCAGTATCACTAGCATGAAAGCAACAGTGGTTCCAGCGAGGGCTGAAGACTCACAAAGGCTGAGTGAGGCAAATAAACTAGACTTTATAAGTTGGTTACCTTAGGCATCTTGCTACAGTAATGGAAAAGTAACTAACCCCTAAAGTGGAACGTGATCAGTTTGGACATTGGGCCTAGCTAGGTTCAGAAAGCAAAGCAGAAAATGTAGGCAATTTCTTGGCACTGTGAAGAAGCTAACATTGCAATGGTCAACTGAGAACTCAAACTCTCTGAGCATTTAGACCACTGGCTTCACACTTGATTATGCTACTCATGAAAAAGACATCCTTCCTTAGGGATATTGGTCTCTCATAGGGTCCTCAGGCGATATGTCAGGAGGAAGGGGTGGCATACAGCTTGGGGTACAAGTACCATGTCCCACCAAGGCTAATATTTTCTGTAAAAATACAGGAAGAATGTTTGATTACAGGAAGTTATGTCTAGTGTCCACTCTCTAGAATTGCTACTCATTCTAAAAATGGAGAGTGTCGCGTCATTGGAAGCGGGGTCGGGGTATATGTAATTTTCTTCTCGTGGGGCTGTGCTTGGAGGAGAATGTGACTGGTTTCCTTTAAGATGAGAAAAACAGACATAGACGCACAAAGGGTAGGAGACTGTGTGGAGACTGGAGGGGACATCTAAAAGCTCGAGACTGCCAAGGATGGTTAGCAATCACTGTAGCTGGAAGAGCCAATGAAGAGGATCCCCTAGAGCTTCCACAGTGCATGGCCATGCCAACAGAACTGTGAGAGAGCACATTTTTTTTTTTTTTGGTATTTTGGGCCTTCCAGCTTGTAATCTGTAACAAGGACCTGTTGTTAGACAGGTGGCTTCTACTGGAAGGCAAGTCTTTGCTTGAGTAAATCTGCATCCACCCAGGTCTGCTGTCTTGCCATGTTCGTGTGGTCGCAGGGCTGTTAGCGGTTTAGCCAGTGCAGGATGGGGGCTTTGGGATTTGCAGTTGGAGAGATATTGAATGGAAGGCAGAGAAGTTTGATGGTAGGTTTCATTTCAGGGCCAGCTCCCTCCTTTTCCCCAGAGTGTCATGACCCCGATTGGGTCCCTGACCTAACGTCTTTTTTCACACAGTATGTGTTGATCTACCATCTAAATAATTGCTTCTGGGGTTTGCTTCCATCCTAGGGTAACATGGGTCTCTAGATGGCTTTGTTCCTCTTCAGTTAATGATGCCTATGTCTCAGTGATGCCCACTGGCACGAGCAGATCCTGATTAGTATCAAGGGACTGCCCCCTGCTAAACATATACTGGGGCAAATTCATCTCACTTTCATTTCTGCTCCCAATGACACAGTGTCAGTCTCTCTCTCTTTCTCTGTATGTGTGCATGTGTGCATATGTTTGTGATATATTTTGTGGTTTGGAAGGGAATAGGGAATCCAATGCTCTGGATAGAATTTTAGAGAAATGCTATCTGTGTGCAAAGGTCACTTTGAATGGACAGTCTCTTGCCTCCTGTGCTGCCCTGGAGTATGTGCCTTACAGTATGCACTGTAGCAAGGATCAGCACGGTACGGGGTATGGAGGCCTGAGAACTCCAACAGGGTATGGAAGCTCTTTGGAATTTCAGGCGAGCTCACTCCAAAGGTCAAGGAGCACATTGAGGAAATGTGTGTTCTTTCTTTCCCAGGATTTAACAGGCAGTCTGGGGCTGTGAATTCACTGTGGTACCCATGTCGAGCTTCTCTCTGGAACAAAGGAAGGACGCCTCAGTGGAAGTGTTTATCTAGTTACATTTCAGCTGCCTACACCAGCATGTAGGTCGTTTCGGTGAGTGAGAAGAACGGAAGGCAGAATTCTGTGAGTGAGTGTGTGACCCAGTGTAGCTGGAGCCTTCCGTCTTTTTTTTTTTTAAACTGGTTTCACATACTTATATGAATGGTAGTATTTGGTTAGCTAAGTCAGACAGCTAGTTCAGAGGTGACCAGAATGATAAAGGTTCACATAAGAGAATCTTATGAATTTAAAAGGAAAATCGAGAGTATTTATCATATTTACTAAGGCATTAGGAGGTGTGATGAATCAGTCATTACTGGAGTTGTCATAAATCTTTTTTACAAGGGTTGAACTGCAGTTTTATTTTAAAAGTATACATATATATATATGTATTATATATGTGTGTATATCTATATCTATCTATCTATCTATCTATCTATCTATCTATCTATCTATCTATCTATCTATCTATCTATCTATCTGGCCTCACTGTAGCCCAGGTTGACCTGGATTCACTGTGTAGTCTCAGGATGGCCTCAGACTTACAGTGATCTTCCTACCTCTGCCCCCAAGGGCCAGGATTAAAGGCATGTGCTACCACGCTCAGCTAAATTATTTTTTACTAATTATATAAAACAGCCCAGCCTATAATAGAAATCTACTATAATAGCAATCTAAAAAATCTGCCAAAGAACCACTCAAAAGTTTTACAAGTTTTTCTACTAAATATTAATATATAACTTAAATTTTAATATTTATAGCCTTGCTACATATTGAAAATACTTTTCGCTTATTGGCATAACTCCTCTTTTTTAATATTGTGATCAGCTTCCTTAAATATCTGGTTTAGGAAGGTCAGGTGGTGGACTTTCTCTGGGATGAACAGGACTGACTCATCTCACACTCTAAATGAGACAACCAGGGCTGGACCTCTGACAGCCCACTTAGAGTTAACATGAGGCCCTTCTAATCTAATTCATACCAGAGGACTGCATGGTGCTTTCCTAATAATGCAGCATAACATATGGAAGCAAACTCTGAAGTATGATGAGGAAGTAGTTTTTATCAGATAACTGAATTCCAGGGCCACCAGGTTTTGTGAGTCTTTGTTTTCTTTCTTTCTTTTTTTGTGTGTTTTGGTGGCAATTGACCCTCATACATTCTAGACAGGTGCCCTGCCACTGAGGTAGATTCCAAGTTCCAGTTTGTTTTCGTAAGTTCTGATTTTAATTTTCTAATATTTACCTTCCAGCTGCATGATATGTGAGATATTTTATCAGAAGCATGTACCATGATTAAACATACAATTAAAAGAGACGTTTTTTCTCAACTTGCCAATGAGCTATATATGAAAATGAATAACGCTGTTAAAATGACATAACCCTTTATAGAAATGGGTAGTTACATGCACAGTGTTTTAGTCTACATGTTAAATAAAATCATAGATATTTTTTTAAAAACCACTTATTTTCATTTAACAATGGGCAAAATGACGTGTAGCAAAGTTCAAAGTAACAAGCAAGCTCAACTGCCTGTGTAACTTTACATATTTAATTCAATAAAATTCTTTATTCTCTTCGATCATGATGCTACAAAGCGGCTCAATGACGGACTGAGGAGATGGAGTCGCTAGTGCTGCAGGAAAGGAGGAATGGGACGGCAGTGGAGGCGTTCATCTTGGAGGGCTTTCCTGCTGCCCAGCGCCTGGGGAACCTGTTCTTCCTAGTGCACCTGCTGGCCTACTTGGCCTCCATCACCGGCAACGTGCTCATTATCACCATCAGCTGCGCAGACCGCCGCCTCCACACTCCCATGTACTTCTTCCTGAGCGGCTTCTCCGGTGTGGAGTGCTGTTTTATAACCACTGTTATTCCTCAGTTGCTGACTATCTTCCTGTACGGGAGGCAAAAAATTTCCTTCACTGCTTGTTTCACACAAGCCTTTGTCTTTCTTTTCCTGGGGGCAACTGTTTTCTTCCTTCTGGCTGTGTTATCCCTGGATAGGTATCTGGCCATTTGCAAACCTCTGCACTACCCGACCATCATGAACTCAAGGACATGCTGCCTCCTGGTCACTGCCTGTGTGGTTCTGGGGCTCCTCTCCATCATCGTTCCAATCACGATGCTCTCCCAGTCATTCTTCTGTGGTCCCAATGTCATCCCTCACTTCTTCTGTGATTTTGGACCCTTAGCAAATCTCTCCTGTTCAGAAACCAGGTTTATTGAAACGCTGTTCTTCAGCCTTGCTTCCGTTGTACTTTTGACAACTCTCGTTGTCGCCGTCTTTGCGTACAGCAATATCGTAGTGACAATAGTGCATCTCCCGTCAGCCAAGGAGCGAAAGAGAGCTTTCTCCACCTGCTCCTCTCACCTCCTCGTCCTCTCTCTGATGTATGGCAGCTGCGTCTTCATATATGTGAAACCGAAGCAAGCCAGCAGACTGGGCTTTAACAGAGGGGCGGCTCTTGTGAACACAATGGTGACGCCACTGCTGAACCCTGTCATCTACACGCTGCGCAACAAGCAGGTCCACCGGGCTCTGAGGGACGCTGTGTCCAGGGCGAAAATGCGCAAGTACAACCACGGATTTCAGAGGAACTCTGCACCATCCTTTTGAAGAGCCTAACTTTGTTTCCAGGTAATTTTTATGTAAATTTGCACATATGTTTTTTATTCTTAGAATGGTGGGTCAACTTATCCAATAATTCAGTTTGAAGGTTTTATTAGTCATGTATTTTCTTGAGAATTTTTACATCCATTTTAACCAGGTAAATTGGGCTGCCATTTTCTTATTGGTGTCTTATGGATTTGGAATCAGGGTATTACGGATCTCATTGAATGAATTTGGTAGTGTAGGTTCCCTATCCATTCTGTAGAACAGGTTGAGAACGGTTGCTATTAGAGGGTCCTAGAAGTTCAGCAGGAGTTAGCAAAGAATCTGTTGGATCCTAGGTTTTGCTTCATGGGGAGACTGAATTACTAATTCTCATTGCTGGTAATGGGTGAATTTAAGTTTCTAGTACCTTCCAGTTGTAACTTTAGTAGGTTATAGGCACTTATAAATTTGTCTATATCTTCTAGGTTTTCCAGTGTTTTGGAATACAAGTTTTTAAAGTATTATCTAATGATGTTGTAGATTTAATTGGAGTCTATTGTATCAACTCCCTTTTTTTTGTGAACACGGTAGTGACACCCATGCTCTGAATTTGTTCAGTTGTATCTTCTCTCTCTCTCTCTCTCTCTCTCATTATTTTAGCTAGGAGTTCATCAGTTTTATTGACTCCCCCCCCCAAAAAAAAGGATGTGGAAAAATTTCTACATGAAAGAGCACATCACCACGATTCCTACATATGTTAAAAATATAATAATGTAATATGATAACATTTTTTATGCTGATGGACGTGATGACTGAGATGAAATGAATATTTACTGGAAAAATACAACTAAACTAAGAGAAAGAAATATGACATTGCAATCATTTTTGTCTATTGATAATAGAATTTATTTATAATGTAAAACAAAGCCTCACCCATGCTTCTGTGAGTAACCTAATGTAACACATTGGTGCATATAAAAAAGAGATGAAAGGAGAAAGGGGCTAGGTGGGAAGAGAATGGACATCAGCAGTAGTGGTAGGGGACAAGAGAGAGTAATGAGACCAAATACGATTGAAATAGATGATGTACGTGTGTGAAAGTGTCACAAGGAACCCAATCATGTGTACTTAGTATCAGCTAAAAACAAAAAAGAATGGAATACTAAACCAATGGAATATAACAGGCAATAAAAAACAAATCAAGAAATGTAGCTTAATTTTGACCTAACACCACTGCACTTTGAAAGGGTTAAACAGTCTTTTTAATTCGTTGTGAGGTCACCTGGATATTCAATATTGAAGTTTGAATTAATTAATTGTATGTGTGTGAGGGGTGGAGTGAATGAGTGTTCATGCCATGGCACACGTGTGAAATTCAGAGAAAAACTTTGAGGTGACTATACTCCACATTCAATGAGATGGGGGTCTCTTGCTCTTGCAAATGAATGCCAGGCTGTAAATAAATGTCAGACTAGCTTGCCTGGGAGTTGCAGGGTATTTTGGATCCACATTCCATTTCCACAGGTACCTTGGGAATCACAGATGCACAAACCATTTTGCATCTAGCTTTATGTGGTTGCTGGTGGTTTCAACCTCAGCTAGCAGGCTTTTAAAGAAAGCACCTGTAATTACCAAGCCATCTCTCCAGCCCACATATGGAATTTTAATGTAAGCCATTGAAGAAAGAAGAAGACAGTAGAAGATAGGAATTCCACCCATGTTCATGACTTAGACAAATTAATATTGTGAACATTTCTATATTACCAAAAGCAATCTACAGATTCAATGCAATCCCAAAGGTATCCTCACAGAGATAGGAAAAAAACAATTCTCAAGCATGGAGGAACAAAAGAGCCTGAATGTCTAAAGCAATCCTCAGCAAAATGGGCAACAGTGGAGGTATCAGAAAATCATTTTTCAAATCATAACAAAGTAACAACCAGCATGGTGCTGGCAAAGGGCAAACAACCAGACCAAACACAAGAAAACAATGGTCTGGTGAACTAGAACTAAGGGCCCACACAGGTACTACCACCGGATATATACATATTGCATATACATATATTATATATGTAATATAATTATATATATATAATATATACATATGTATATATATATTTGTTTTTCTGAGGTAGGGTTTCACTCTAACTCAGGCTGACCTGGAATTCACTATGTAGTCTCAGGGTGGCCTTGAACTCACAGCAATCTTCCTTCCTCTGTCTCCCAAGTGCTGGGATTAAAGGCGTGCGCCACCATGCCCGGCTACTACCACCTGATTTTTGACAATGGTTTTGAAAGCATGTATATGAAGAAAAGATGGCCACTTCAACAAATAGTGCTGAAGAACCACTGGATGTCCACATGGAAAATGGTGAAACACAATGCATGCCTCTTCTGTAGCACTTCAGTTCACAATACATCAAAGACCTTAATGTAAGATCTGAAATTTTGAAAGTGCTTAAGAAAACAGAAAAAAAAATATTGAGAAATGGACAGAGGGAAGGACTTTCCACAAAGGGATCCTATAGCTGAGGAATCAAGAGAAAGAATTGATGAATGGGATTTTTACCAAATTTAAAAAGTTCTACACAGTAAAGAAATGAATCAACAGAGTGAAAAGACACCCTAGCGAATGGGAGAAAATTTCTGCCATCGGTATATCTGACAGATTAGCATCTAGAATATATAATGAGCTCAGCATATTAAATACCAATAAAACCCCAATCAACCAGACAATTGAATTTAATCATCATTTTTCAAAATGAGACATACAAATGGCCAATAAATACAAGAAAAAACAATTTCAACATCCTTAGCATCAAGGAGATTGTAGTCAAAACTCCATAGAGATTCCACCTCATCCCAGTTAGAATGTATATTATTAACAGTGACAAATGCTGGTGAGAATCCAGGGAAAAAGGTACCCTCATACTTTTTAAAAAAGATTTATGTGAGACAGAGGGGTGAGGGGGAGAGAGAGTGTGCACACGTGTGAGAGAGAATGGGTATGCCAGGGCCTCTAACCATTGCCAATGAACCCCAGATGCATGTGCCACCTTGTGCATCTGGCTTACGTGTGACCGAGAAAATCGAAACTGGGTCCGTAGGCTTCTCAGGTATGCACCTTAATCGCTAAGTCATTTCTCCAGCCGCTCCCCTCATATATTTTGATAAGGTTGTAAGTAATACCAATTTCCTCAAAAATCTAGGGAGAATCCAGGTATAGATTCACAAGTATGTGATCTCAGGAAAGGTATTTTCTATGGGGTATAATTCTTAATATTATGCACCACTCCCATATTTTGTTTTCAAAACATGATTTTCAGTTTTTATTCTTTATTTTATAGAGTATTAACCAATCGTGATATTTATTTATTTATTTATTTGCGAGCAAGAGCAAGAGAGAGAGTGGGCACACCCGGGCATCCGGTCACTGCAAACAAACTCCAGATGCATGCGCCACCTTGTGCATCTGGCTTATTTGGGTCCTGGGAGTCGAAACTGGGTCGTTTGGCTTTGCAGGCAAGTGCCTTAACCACTAAGCCATCTCTCCAGCCCCCAATAGTGATTTGTTTTAAAAAGAACATAACTGTCAAAAACAGCACAACTACAGAAACAAAAATGACATAGTCATATGTTTATTTTAACAATTTATTATAAGTTTTTTATGAAAAAGAATATGATTCCTTAGAATAGTGACTACCAGCATGTTTTAAACAGTGGCCACTAACTAAATTCTTCATTCTTTGGTGATAGTCATTTCGGCCTAATAAATCAAAGAAGGTTGATGACAGAGGGAAAAAAATAGAGGTAGCCATGGAGATAAGGAATGGGACAACAATCCAGGCATTTATCCTGGAAGGGTTCCTGTGGCTCAGCACCGGAGAGGCTCCTCTTCCTGGCACATGCACTGGTGTGTCCGGCCTCCATCACCTGGGCTGACCACCGCCTCCAGACTCCCAGGCCCTTCTTCCCCAGCAGTTTCTCCTTCTGTGAACACCGCTTCCTCAGCACAGTCACTCCCAAGCTGCTGTCCATCTTTCTCTTGGGACAGAGAACCATTCATTTGGCTCCTTGTCTCACATAAGCTTTTCCTTTTCTATTTCTTGGCTCAACGATTTTCTTGCTCATGGCAGTGAGGTCTTTGGATCGATACCTGGCCATTAGCAAGCCTCTCCGTTACCCAACCAGCATGAGCCTCAGCGTCTCTTTCCTCCTGGTTTCCTACTGCTGCGCCTTGTCCTTTATACTCACAACTGGTGTGGTCCTGAAGCTTTCCCTGTTATCCTTCTGTGACTCAAATGCCATCCCTCATTTCTTCTGCAACTTGGGCTCCTTAATTCACCTCTCTTGTTCACACACTAGATCTGGCCCAGAGCTATATTTCACTATGAGCTGTAATTCACTATGAAGTCTCAGGCTGGCCTCAAACTCACAACCATTCTCCTACCACAGCCTCTGAATTGCAGAGTTAAAGGTTTGCACCACCATGTCAGGGAGAAAGAGAGGGAGAAAGAGAAAGGGGGGAAGAAAGAGAGAGAATGGGAGCATCGGGCCTTCTAGCCACAGCTGACAAACTCCAGATGCACGTGCCACTTTGTGCATCTGGCTTTTATGTGGGCACTAGGGCATCAAACTCAAGTCATTAGGCTTTACAGGCAAGCGTTTTAATGACTGAGCTGTCTCTCCAGTCCCCTGGGAAATCCTTTGAAGGACCTGCCTTAAGCAACCAGGTGTGTTTGACAGGAAGGCAAAAGGTTGATTGTGTTGTCAGGGATCTAACCTCTGTACCACTAACTCTGGTCACTTTGAGATCCTTAGAATTATGTTTCAAAAGACACTAATTTAGGGAATCTTAGAAATGAATTTCATATCACATGCCATGATTCTCCATAGGTGAGGTGATGTTTATAAGCACAGTCAGAGCAATCACATTTTTCATAAAACAAGCATGTAACTGGGTTTTCTTTCTCTAATGTGGAATTTTCATACTATCTTCCAAGTAATTATTCTTCCAAAAATAGTTAAATTTTTCGAAGACTAGATATGAGACAGGCATCAAAGAAAGCTGCTGCCTTAGGGCATGTCCAGCCTGCTTGTAAGTACCATAGCTGAAGCCCAGGGGATTTTATCACAAAAGTCACAGATGCCAGTTACATAGCTGAAGGATTTGATGTTTGCTGTGCTGGTTTTTTCTTTCTCTCTCTCTCTCTTTTCTTTTTCTTTTTTTGTTTTTTTAAGGTAGGGTCTCACTCTGGCTCAGGCTGACCTGGAATTCACTATGTAGTCTCAGGGTGGCCTTGAACTCATGGAGATCCTCCTACCTCTGCCTCCCGAGTGCTGGGATTAAAGGCGTGCGCCACCATGCCTGGCTGGTTCTCTCTTTCATTGGTCTCATCTTTCCTTGCTTTGTCCCAATTCCTCCCACTTTGAAGGTAAACCCTGTGCAATTATGTGTTGAAAGTTTGTAATTTGTGTTTTTGAGTTTACAGGGCTCACAGAGATTAACTGTGGGTCTCAAATAAGACCTTGGATTTTGGCCTTATTTGGGTGGATAAGCACTATGGGAACTTCAAAGCTGGACTGAACGCCTTTTCCTTCATGAAAATGATTCATGAGATGGCCAGGAGTATATGGGGGCCAGTGGTGGAATGTGGTAGTTTGAAAGAAATGTCTCCCTCAGTCTCATGTGTTTTGAATATTTGGTCCCCAGATGATAAAAATTTGGGAAAGTTGTGTGGCCTTCGGAAGGTACAGGCTTGCTGGAAGATCTGGGCACTGTGAGCTCTCTTGCCAGCACTAGCTAGTACAATCTTGTTTCCTCCCAGCTGACGTGACCAGATCTGATGCCTCAGCTTTCTTCTCTTACCATGTTTCCCCCCCATGACCAGACTTTCCCTTAAGCTGCAGTAAACCCTTTCCTCATTTAATATGGTTCTGCTCCTGTGTATGTCCCAGCACTGAAATGTATTAAGACCCCCCCCCAAGAGTCCCTTTATTCATAATTCATGGAGATTGAGCCAAGTAATCTCTAGAGTTAACTTTAACATGCCTTGTAGGCACATATACCAAAGCATCTTCTGTTTCTCTGCCCCAGATGTGCATTCCCTAGGACAGCTCAGGAACTTTCTGACTATATGGTTTCTCCAGTTGTGGGCGTTTCCTTCTGTGTTGACCCAACTCTTGTAGAATCTACACTGGTTCAGATTCAGACTCAGGGGTCTCTACAACCTCTGTGATCAAGAGGACAGGTGACTTGTCGGTGCTATATGACCCTTTCAGGGGTGTTCCATTGTCCCCTGGTTCCCTTGGGACCTAGCTGACCTAGATGCAAGGTCCAAATTTTGGCTGTTGTATTATTCCTATTCTCATTGGTTTTGACTTCTAAGAGAGGCTGTTGAACACCTAGAAGGTTCGTTACATCAGTTTTAAAGTATAAATACTGCTTTATAAGGCCTGACAAAAATAGATTTTAAATAAATCTTGATTGTGTTAAGACTCTTTTTGTTTGTTTTTGAGGTGGGGTCTCACTGTAGCCCAGGCTGACCTGGAATTCACTAGGTAGTCACAGGGTGGCCATAAACTCATGGCGATCTTCCTACCTCTGCCTCCTGAGTGCTGGGATTAAAGCTGTGTGCCCAGCATAAGACTCATTTTTTTTTAAAGTTATTTACAAGCAGAGAAAAAAGTGACAGAGGTTGGAGGAGATAATGGGAGCTTCAGGGCCTCTAGCAACTGTAAGTGAATTCCAGGTGCACATACCACTTTGTGCATCTGGCTCTACGTGGATTCTGGGGAATCAAACCTGAGTCATTAGGCTTTGTAGGCAAGTTCCTGAACCACTAGGAATCTCTCCAGTCCAAGACACAGTTTTTTAAAGGTTATGATAAACTTAGTAGAAACTATAAACAATCATCTTGGTACCTTTAAGTTACCTTTTGTAACATTTTGTCACATTCTTTGACCTTTTAGTTTGTCCTTATTTATTTCCATTTTGGAATAATCCTTTACACTAAAAAAATCTATACAAAATCCTTTCTTATCTACAAGTTTTCCTTTTCTTAACCTTTTACAGCAAATTTACATCTATTTTTACACTTGGTTTCTTTCTGTCTTACTTTTTATAAATATTCTCATATAATTTAGGGTATCTTTATAAATACATACAATCTTTGACATAGGCTATATTTGATCATATTTTGTCTTTTTTCAAGAAAGCTATAGTTGGAGGATAGATTTAAAACCTAACTGATTATTGGTTAAATCATTTCAACATGTAGCTTAAATTGTCTACTAGCCACATTTGGCCTGGCTGGCCAGTTACGTTGGTTGAATGGTACATGTTGGATAAGGCTGTTGATGACATTTCTCCTTTAGCAACCAGCATAGCTCGTTCCAGCATTATGAGAGCTGGCCAGCAGGAGGAGGCTTCCAGCTCAGTTCTGGCTGGATTTCTCAGTGCCTGGCGACAGAACCATGTGTTGTCTCTTCAGCAATAGTGTCTGACAATCAAACTCTGGGGAACAACCCAGAGTAATGACAACATATTGTGTTGTTTGGGGGCTTCAGAGACCCCCATGACCAACAACTCCTTGGGACCAATAACTACTGGCACTGGAACTTTCCTGTAACAACCTATGGCTTCTGGGTGCAGCATTATATACCTTTACTATCACTATTACTATAAAACTATTACAAAAACTCTTTTAAAAATTATATATGTTGTTATTAGCTATTAAAGGAGTAGTTTTCCATATGGCTTGTTCATAACATCTTAAGTTTTGGTTAACATTGTCCAAAAAAATACCAGAAATACTCATTGGACAAAAGCCTCATACAAAAATCAACCATTGCAGAAGAGATGGAGGAAAGAATTATGAGCCAAAGGAAAGGGAGGAATGCTTTGCAATACTGTCTTCCAGATACAAAGTGGCCGTGGTATTCATGAGCTCATGGTGGCTGACACCCCCTGCACATGCCCTGCATAGTGGGAAGGGAAAAAAAAGCTGACATTAAAATAGAAGCCAGACTAGTTAGAAAGAAGAAAGTCAGTGAAGGGGATGCAGAAGGGGGTAGTAGGAGGGAGTTATGATCATGGTATATTTTCTATGTGTACAGAAGTTGTTAAGAAAGTGTTTTAAAAAATCAACTCCAAGGGGATCAAAGACCTTGATATGAAACCTGGAACCATGAAACTGCTAGAGGCAGCAAAAGCACTGTAAGATGTTGGAATAGGTGAGGACTTTCTGAGTAGAAGACGATGGTCACCCAGGAAATAAGGCAAACAATTAGCAAATGAGACCTTGTGAGATTTAAAGGTTTCCATACAGCACAGTAACCAGTTAACCGAAAATCTATGCCAGCTGTATATCTGAGTAGAATGTTTTAGTTCTCTTTAATATTTCTAACCCTTCAGTGAATTTCTCTTTCAAATCTTTTTTCTCCTTCCTTATATCAACTGTTTGTTCATGTTTTCTTAGAATTCATTCACAAGTGTATATTCTTGATTTCTTTGAATAAACTTACCATCATTCCTTTAAGATCTTTTTTTTCTTTTCTGTTTATTTATTTGAGTGAGAGGACGAGGCAGGGAGAGAGAGGGAGAGAGAGAGAATGGGTGCACCAGGGCCTCCAGCCACTGCAAATGAACTCCAGATGTGTGTGTCCCCTTGTGCATCTGGGTTACATGGGTCCTGGGGAATTGAGCCTGGGTCCTTTGGCTTTGCTGGCCAAAGATGCTTTAGCGAAACCATCTTTCCAGCCCCATTCTTTTAATATCTCTTTGTTATTTTTTGCAAATTAAATTTCACCAAATGCCATTTCCAAAGACTTAATTTTTAATGTTATTTATTTATTTGCAAGGGGAGAGAGTGGAGAGAATGAGAATGGGCGCGTCAGAGCCTTTAGCCTTTGCAAGCAAACTCCAGACACATGCACCACTTTGTGCAGCTGGCTTTAAGGTGGATACTGGGGAATCAAACTCAGGTTCTTAGCTTTGCAGGCAAGCACCTTACCTTGAACCAGCCCTCCCTCCAGCCCAGTAATTAATTTTTGTAGAAATTATGTTGCCTTGGTTTTTCAGGTTGTTTGTGTTCTTGCACTGTGACTTATGTATCTAGGGGTGGATTGAAGGTTGGATTTTAAAAAATTATCATACTTCCTCTTTTTCTTTTTAATTTATTTGAATTCGCCTTTATTATTTCAGAGGGAGGCTATGTACTGATTAAGATAGACCAGGTTGTTGTGGACTTTCAGTGTCAATTTTCTTCTCTACACTAGTCTTCAGAACACTGGACTGAAGTCCCCAATACTTTAAAATTTTTTTTTAATTTTTGTTCATTTATTTATTTCAGAGTGACAGACACAGAGAGAAAGGCAGAGAGAGAGAGAGAAAGAGAGGAAATGGGCACACCAGGGCCTCCAGCCACTGCAAACAAATTCCAGATGTGGGCGCCCCCTTGTGTATCTGGATCTGGCTAACATGGCTCCCTGGGAATCCAGCCTCAAACCGGGGTCCTTAGGCTTCACAGGCAAGCCCTCAACCTTTAAGCCATCTCTCCAGCCCTTAAATCCCCAATACTTTTTAAAAATATTTGTTTATTTATTTATTTTAGAGAGAGGGAGAAAGAATTAATGGGTGCACCAGGGCCTCCAGCTGCTGCAAATACTCCAGACACATGTGCCACCTTGTGCATCTGGCTTACGTGGGTCCTGGTGAATTGAACCTGGGTCCTTTGGCTTTGCAGACAAGTGCCTTAACTGCTAAGCTATGTCTCTGGCCCTCCAATACCTTATTAAACACATTTTATTTTATTTATTTGAGAGGGGCGGGGAGAGAATTGACATGTCAGAGCCTCTAGCCACTGCAAACAAATTCCAGATGCATGTGCCATGTTTGGCTTACATAGGTCCTGAGGAATCTCATCTTAGTCATTTGGCTTTGCAGGCAAGCACCTTAACTGCTAAGCCATCTCTACAGCACCCCACCCCCCAGTAATTTCCATGTTTACTTTTAACCAGCCTCATGAAGAGATGGAAGGTTTTTGGGTACACCAAACCCACAGGAAATGAGAAAAGCTGGATGCTCTCAATTGTGCATAGCTCACTAGAGATGAAGGGATAGGCTAAGGGTTATTGTTTTTGGTTTTTCAAGGTAGGATCTCACTCTAGCTCAGGCTGACCTGAAATTCATATGTAGTCAGGGTGGCCTCGAACTCATGGTGATTCTCCTACCTCTGCTTCCCTAGTGCTGGTATTAAAGGCGTGTACCATCACACCAGGCAAGGCAGGGGATGAAAGGCTGGTCAAAGGCTCAGGTGGACAGAGTTTCCTGAAAATGAAGGGTAGGCTGTAGGGTCTTAATGCACCCTGGTCATTGGAGATAAAGGATGGACCAAAGGTTCTTGGTTATGCAGCGCTCTCTGGAGATGAAGCGTAGGCTAAAGGTTCTCACGTGCACCAAGCTCATCAGAGATGAAAGGCAGGACCGAGGCTCTTTGTTGCACTTAGCTCACTGTCCAGGAAGGGCAACTGAAGGTTCTTAGAGAGCATGGCTGCCCTGAGATGAGGGCTGGGCCAAAGGGTCTCAGGTATGCACAGCTCCACGGAGATGAAAAGTAGGCTGAAGTCTCTCAGGTGCACCTGGCTCAGAGGCGATGATGGTGGATAGGCTAGCCGGTGCATCCATCTCAATGGAGATGAAGGGCTGGGAATTATTTTAAATGAGATCTGTGGAGAGTCTGATTTTGACCTGCAGCTTGTTTATGTAATTCTTAGTCTTTTCTATCAAAATAGATACTTCCCAGCTTGGTCATACTTCCATTTATGCCTTGCTCATTGAACCAGGAGCTGGATATATACTAATGTGTGCCATCTGTCATCATCTTAGAATGTGAGGAGCAAGCAATGAGTTAGATTTGATGCTTCTCTCCACACGTCCAGGGATCTGGGCTTCAGGCATATACCAAATAGACAAAAAGGAAGAGATCTGGAGGATCAAAGCAGGGAGAGCTCTTGCAGGATTTCTTTTAAAATTTGTTTATTTGAGAGCGACAGACACACAGAGAGAAAGACAGATAGAGGGAGAGAGAGAGAATGGGCGCGCCAGGGCTTCCAGCCTCTGCAAACAAACTCCAGACGCGTGCACCCCCTTTGTGCATCTGGCTAATGTGGGACCTGGGGAACCAAGCCTCGAACCTGGGTCCTTAGGCTTCACAGGCAAGCACTTAACCGCTAAGCCATCTCTCCAGCCCTCTTGCAGGATTTTTAACAATACTTTTACTTATTTATTTGTGAGAGTAAATTTTTTCCTCAGAGAGCTACTAAAAGGGGGGAAATCGGGTTGGAAAGATGGGTCAGCAGTTAAGGCACTTGTCTGCCACACCTAACAACCTGAGTTCAATTCCCCGGTACCCACATAAGCCAGATGCACAGAGCTGCGTATAGGTCTGGAGTTCATTTGCAGTAGCTGGAGGCCCTGGTTTGCCCGTACTTTCTCTCTCTTCCTCTGCTTACAAATAAATAAATAAAATATTTTTTAAAAAAATGGGGCGGGGGAGCCATGTGACACATCTCAGACACTGCATCGTGGTTCCCATCACCACTACTGGGAAGACATGGAGACACACACAACGTTAAACACTATCTTCAGTAATAAACTGCTCAAGCCAGGCTTTCTGGTTAGCTTTCTAAGCTTCATATACTTTTTGGCACTTTTTTAAAAACTGGGAGGCGAAAGGTAAAAATGGTCTTAGAACATGATCTGAAGAGATGTATTTTTAAAAAAATATTTATTTATGTTATATTTTATTTATTTACTTGACAGAGAAAGGGTAAGGGGGAGAGAGAGGAAGGGAAAGAGAGAGAGAGAGAGAGAGAGAGAATGGGCACACCAGGGCTCCCAGCCACTGCAAATGAACTCCAGACATGTGCGCCCCCTTGTGCATCCGCTAACTTGGATCCTGAGGAATCGAACCTGACTGGGTCCTTTGACTTTGCAGACAAGCGCCTTGATTGCTAAGGCATCCCTCCAGCCCCGAATAAATATTCTTTACACACCAAACATTATTTAACCAGGCATCAGAGCATCTGCTTGGGACTTTTTCACAACGTGATGGTTTTCTTGAAGACATAAACCTTACCTTATCTTTGTCCTATTTGAGATAGAAAATTTAAAAGTAAACTTCTTCCACGTAGTATCTAGTGCCTGCACTTCTTGACCCAAAGGCACAATTTGTAACAAGAATGGGAAGGGAAACTAGAAAAGGTCAATAAGGGGGCTGGAGAGATGGCTT
The DNA here is from genome assembly GCF_020740685.1 of Jaculus jaculus. Classification (NCBI taxonomy): domain Eukaryota; kingdom Metazoa; phylum Chordata; class Mammalia; order Rodentia; family Dipodidae; genus Jaculus; species Jaculus jaculus. The sequence continues at coordinate 30,057,927 of NC_059119.1, forward strand.
AGCAGTCAAGGTGCTTGTCCATGAAGCCTAAGGGCTTCCATTTGAATCCTCCAGATCTGCCAGACGCAACAGTGATGCAAGACTGCAATGTCGCGCATGTGCACAAGGGGCGCACCTGTCTGGAGTTGGTTCACAGCGGCTGAAAGGCTTTGGTACGCACGTTCTCTCTTTCTCTGTCGCTCAAAAAATAAAAAAAAGAGGGGACTGGGGAAATGGCTTAGCAGTTACAGCATTGGCCTGCAAAGCCTAAGGACCGGGGTTCCTATTCTCCAAGACCCAAGTAAGCCAGATGCACAAGGGGGCACGTGTGTCTGGAGTTCGGATGTGGTGGCTAGAGGCCCTAGCGGGCCCATTCTATCTCTCTGTCTCTTTCTGCCCATTCTTTCTCTCTCTTTCTCTCTCATAAATAAATAAATAAAATCGCTTTTTAAAAAAGTCAGTAGGTCCAGGAGGGACAAGGCCAGGGAGAGGGGAGGGAAGGGGAAGGGAGTCATGGTGATTGTTCATCCCTTAATACCAGCAGGACCCAGGATTCTTCTGTACTTCATAGAAACCGTACTGAGGCAGGATGGGCTGAGCCAGGATGCAGGGTAAGGTTATGTTATCCTGGGGGTGTAGCTGGGGAATTTGGCCCCAAGGAGTTTCCATCAGAGCCCTCTGTGATCAGGAAGGTGGGGAGTCACGTGGGGTGGCCTTTAACTGCCTAGAGAAAAGGCCCCTGGCTGCCTCCAGGTGGGCAAGTGGGTGGGGCCGGCTGGTTCCCAAGCAGGAAGTGCATCACAATGATGGGTTCAGAACTCCTGCCAGATCCTGAATACACAGGCCAGGCCTCAAGAGAAAGCAGTGACGAGGGATGGTGACCTCTGAGGGAGCTTTGGTGGGGCTGAAAGCCCAAAACAGGCCTAGGAGCAGGAAACGGAGGACCTTCAGAGCCTTGGTCAGAACATTTAATTTCTTGTTAGGACTCTACGGCGTTCTGCTGTCATTTCTTCTGGGCAGTTGTTGAACCATTACATCTACAATCCAACTAGTGTTACGCCCAGTTCTCGGCACCCCCAGTGACCACCGAGGAGAACCAAACACCGCATGCAAACTCTCCGGCTTAAGCTCGGACTCCTGACTTCACAAGCACAGTGGATCCATGCAAGTGCCGAGTATTGGGAGGGCAGGATTTTTATAGGGATTTGAACAAAGAAGTAGGGGGCGGTTACATGATTGGTTGCTTTAAACAGTAACTGTACTTGTCTTCTTTTGATTGGCTGGGGCAGAGAGGCAGAAGGGACAAGTCTTGGGCATGCCTGGACTTGTCTAGGGGTGACTCAGGTCCTCTGCCTAAGCGGGAATTTGAAACTTAGGCCTAGCCGGGGCAGTGCCTTACTGAAGCCCATCATGGCACCAGTCTGGTTTTCCCGTCTTTCACTAGATTCCTTTTTTTTTCTCTTTTGTGTTTTCTTCTGGGGAACAGTGGTCAAGTTTCTTTGCACCCTGTGGAGTATTCAAAGGATGGCTGGAGCTGGTGCACACCTTTAGTCCCAGCACTCCGGAGGCAGGGGTAGGACTGAGAGCACAGCCATTCTGGGATGTCAGGGTCCGCCATGTCACAAGTCAGGTTTTGGTTAGCTGAAAAATCTAAACCTAGCCTCCCCCAAATCAGCGGATCTTGACTCAGTCCTAACCACCCTCCAATGGCCCTAAACTGCAAGAGCCAATCCCCCACTCCAGAAAGAACCTCCTTCCCTGGCCTTGCCTGAAAAAAACAATTCTGCCCAGAGTCTGGCTGGCTGCTGCTCTCACTGCTGAGACAGCCTGTCAGTCTGCTGACATTAAATTTCTGCTTTCTGCCAACCCATCTCTCCAGCATGCGAAACCTAAGGACCTATGTTCAACTCCCCAGATCCCATGTCAGCTAGATGCACAAGGTGAGGCAAGTGCAAAGTCGCACCTGCCCACTAGGGGGTCAAAGCGTCGAGTTCAATTGCAGTGGCTGAGGCCCTGGGGCACCCATTCTCTCTCTCTCTCTCTCTCTCTCTCTGTCTGGCTCTGTGTATCTCTAAAAAAGAAAAAGAAAAAAATAAACTTCTGCTTCCTTAAGTTCCTGGGTGTTGGTGTGCTCTTTCCGGATGTCCCTTTCATCCAGGCTGTGACTTGGGGTGAATTAGGAGTGACCATTCACTTCCCCATCTTCCCTTCTTCCTCCTGTGTTTGAGTAATGGGGACACCCTTTGAAGTGCCAAGACCCCCTACCCGGGGTCAAGACCCTCAGGATGTCACCCAGAGATCCGCCTGAAGAACTGAGATGGTCACTCCGATGCAATTAGCAGCAAGTTTCCTTTATTGTAGTGCAAGCCAAGGCCTGGACCCCGTCTCCACACAGACCACGCAGTGGGTGTGAGAGAGGGAGCCCCGGCTGGGGGAGGGCCAGGGGTTATAAAGGCAAAAACCACAACTCTGCATAACAACACGACCTTTGCATTAATTGGGTATTTGGGGTCCCATGGTTAGGGACTTTCTGCTCATGGCCAGACTGGTTGGGTGTCTGGGGTCCCATGGTTAAGGATTTTTTACTTAGGCTGTCTGGTGTTTTACAGATCTAACCACCAAGTTGGGCCGGGGCTTTTTGTGGTAAAATGGTCCCCTCGAGTTCCCAGTATCTGCAAGGGAGGGGGATTTCTCGGAACTTAAGCTGAGCCTACTGACTACAGTGGCTACCTGTTTTAATATGGCAGTACCAATGTCAAGCTGGAGGGCTGGCAAGCAGGGTTACAGAAGCTAAAGGCAACATGTTAATTTCTTAGATCTTACACCTTCTTCCCCCAAACTCAGTTACTACTGCCACGGTGGGTTCTCAGTCTCATTCCTCACCCGACTCCCTCTTGGCTGTCTACTGAATAACTTCACCTCACTCCCAATGCCAAGGTCAAAAAGCTCATAACCTTTAGAAATCAAATTTGACCTCAATATGATCTAGATAACGGGTCCAAATGACTGCTTAATGGCACCCTCAATCCTGGCATTATCAGGGCTCTTTACATGTTCTGTGAGCTCTGGGGGAGGTGGGAAGCAGATCCCCTCCTACATTCATGCTCTCTTTCCTCCACTCTAAACAGATATTATTCTCCTCCTGCCCCCTGCACAAGGTCTTTCTATCCAGAATCTTAGCCAAACTGTCAACCCAGACCCTAAGCCTTCCCACCCTCAGGCAAACAATTCTCTCTCCTCTTTTGACTTGGCTGATGAACCTCCACCTTACTGGCCACTACCAACAGCTTCCAACTGTTCCCTCACCTCTCCTCCTCCCTCCTCTCCTCCTGCTTCTCTCCCTCAGACCCTAACTGCGAACTCCAGCCCTCCAATGACCCACTGTCTGTGAGGTGGCAGGCACCCGGGGAGTGATGTGAGTTCACGTCCTTTCTCTCTCAGGGACCTGTTTCAAATTGAAAAACAACTTGGGTCCTTCACCTCTATCCCCTACAGACTTATAAAGGAGTTCCAATATCTTACACAATCCTTTTGGTGATAGGAGTGCAAAATGGTTTAGTCACAGTTGAAAACAGATTACTAGTTTGTCATAAAAGAGCACATAGGAGCTGGAGAGATGGCCCAGTGGTTAAGGCACTTGCTGACAAAGCTTAACAACCTGGGTTTAGTTCCCTAGTACCCACGTGAGCCAGATGCACAGAGTGGCACACATGTCTGGAGTTCGTTTGCAGTGGCTGGAGGCCCTGGTATATGCCATCTATCTATCTATCTGCCTATCTATCTCTCATCTGTCTGCCTGCCTGCCTGCCTGCCTGCCTGCCTATCTATCTATCTATCTATCTATCTATCTATCTATCTATCTATCTATCTATCTATCTATCTATCTAATCTGTCTATCTATCTGCCTATCTATCTCTCATCTGTCTGTCTGCCTGCCTGCCTGCCTGCCTATCTATCTATCTATCCATCCATCTATCATCTATCTATCTATCTATCATCTATCTTGCTAGCTAGCTAGCTATCATCTACCAAATGTATGCATGTATGTATGTATGTATGTATGTATGTATGTATGTATGTATCTATCTATCTATCTATCATCTAGCTAGCTATCAATCTATCCATCATCTAGCTAGCTAGCTATCATCTATCTTGTTGCTTACAAATAAAAAAAATTAATAAAAAACAGCACATAATTAGCTAAGGTGCAACTAGGTAATTACAGCAGCTGAATGAAAGCTTATGTTTATGCATAACCTAGTGCTTATCTCTTTAGATAAGCTTCACTTTTATCAGCTGGAATCTGAAAACAACCCACAGGTTCGTCTATATGCACACCAATAGACAAATGTCATATAAATTTACTGTTGAATAATATCCACAAAACGGAACTATGGATACCTACAGTAAGTTGGATGAATTTCCAGACGACTATGCCAAATCATAAAAGAGAAGCCCATACTGGGGAGGTAGCTCAGTTAGTGAAGCGCTTGCCTGGAGAGGGTGAGGACCTGATTTCAACCCCGATAATCCACGTAAGAGGCGGGGAGGGGCGGCCTGCGCTTGCGATCTCACTACTGGGCAGGTGGGAAACAGTGATTCTCTGTAGCTTGTTGACCAGCACGTACAGCTTAGTTGGTGTGTCATAGGCCAGTGCACGGCCTCATCTCAAAATAGTTGGATGGGGCTAGAGAGATGGCTTAGTGGTTAAGCGCTTGCCTGTGAAGCCTAAGGACCCCGGTTTGAGGCTCGGTTCCCCAGGTCCCATGTTAGCCAGATGCACAAGGGGGCGCATGCATCTGGAGTTCGTTTGCAGAGGCTGGAAGCCCTGGCGCGCACATTCCCTCTCTCTCTCTCCCTCTATCTGTCTTTCTCTCTGTGTCTGTCGCTCTCAAATAAATAAATAAAAAATGAACAAAAAATATTAAAAAAAAATAGTTGGATGTCTACACCTGAGGTGGCCTTCTGACCTAACTGCACACACACGTAAGTGCATGTTATGTACACACTCCTACATGCATACGAACATACATGTGAAGAGAATGACCAATTCCAAAGGCTGTGTCCTATATAATTGCATACATATGGATGCATATATTATCATATACATCAATATACGTTGTTAAATGCGAACACTATAAAAGTGGAGAACAAAGTCATAGTTATGTCAGGGGAAAAGAAAGAGCAACTGTGAATGATCGCTAGGAGGCACCCTACTGAAGGCAGAAATGGTCTTATCTCGACTTCTTCAATGTCAGTATCTTGTCTGTTATAAAATATTTTGGAAGGTGTTACCTTTAGAGGATGTTGAGCGAAGAGGGCATGGGATCACTGTGAATCTATAATTGTCCTAAAATTAAAAGCTTATTTTTTTAAAATTTATTTATTTATTTATTTGAGAGCGACAGACACAGAGAGAAAGAATGGGCGCGCCAGGGCTTCCAGCCTCTGCAAACGAACTCCAGATGCATGCACCCCCTTGTGCATCTGGCTAACGTGGGACCTGGGGAACCAAGCCTTGAACCGGGGTCCTTAGGCTTCATAGGCAAGCACTTAACTGCTAAGCCATCTCTCCAGCCCTAAAAGCTTATTTTTAAAAAATTTAGTATATTATTGTTCAGTGAAATTTGAGGAAAGCTCTGTTTCTGAGGGTCAGACTTGTTCATTGGGAGAAGTGGCTATGGATTAAGATGAATTCTATCCAGTTTGTCTCAAAATGTGTAATTCACTATGACTTTCAGGATCCTGAGAGATAATCTAATGTGATTTCTATTCTTGAGTCTCTTAATGTGATGTATTACATTTGTTGATTTATGTACGTAGAACCATGCCTACATGTCTGGAATGAAGCCAACGTGATCAAGGATAATGATCTTCCGATATGCTCTTAAATTACTTTGGCAAGTATTTTGTTTGTTTTCTCAAGGTAGGGTCTAACACAGGTTGACCTGGGACTCACTGTGTAGCCACAGGCTAGCCTTGTACTCATGGCAATTCTCCTACCTCCGCTTCCCAAGTGCTGGGACTAAAGGCATGCACCACCATGCGCAGTTGAGTTTTATAGCCATATTATTGAGAATTTTTATGTCTATGTGCATCAGGGATATTGGTCTCTAGTTTTCTTTTGGGGACGTTTCTGTCTGCTTTTGCTACTAGTTTAATGCTGGCTTCATAGGAATTAAGGAGCCTTCCTTCATTTTCTATTTTATGGAATAATTTGTGAATGATTTATTTAATTTCTTCTTTAAAGATCTGGTAGAATTCTGCAGCAACCCTACGGACTTGGGGCTTTCCTTATTTGAAGATTTAAAAAAAACTAATTCAATTTTGTTGCTTGTTATACACCTATTTAAATTTTTTATCTCACTTTGATTTAATTTTGGTAGGTCATACGAATCTAGAAATTCATTGATTTCTTTCTTTATGTGTGTGTGTGAGAGAGGGGGAATTGGCGTGCCAGGGCCTCCAGCCGCTGAAATTGAACTCCAGATGATGTGTGTGCCCCCTTGCGCGCATGTGCAACATAGCTCACTTGCATGATTGTGAGTCTGGCTTACGTGAGACCTGGCATGAATCCTTGGGCCGCCCAGGCAAGTGCCTTCACTGCTAGCCATCTTTCTAGCCAAGAAATTCATTGATTTCTTTTAGACTTTCCAATTTGGCGAACGTTTTTGAAATATGTCCTTCTGATTATCTCAATTTCATTGAAATCTGTTGTAATGTTTCCTTTTTACATCTCTAATCTTGCTGATTTGGGTCTTTTCTCTGTTTGATTTAGTTTTACTAAGAATTTGTTCATCTTATTTACAACCAACTCTTTGTTTCAATGATTCTTCTTTTTTTTTTTTTATTTTAAATTTAGATAAGTTTCTGAAAGCCATGGTGGGAAATGGGCTTCAGAGCTAGTTAATGGTAATTGTGATAAAACATTTTTAAACAAGCACCATCATCATTTAGTGGAAGGTGCTACTCCATACAATGTCTAACCTCATTTGGGCTTAAGTTTGTGGTAAATTCATTTCCTAGCCTACTGGTCACTCCAGTGGGAATAAATTATCAGATAATTAATCCCACAGGAGGCAGTTTCTCCATTGTTTAGTTCAACTTGAAAATGTTTCCTGTGAAACTTGCATGCCTTTGGGAAATCATGAACTCTTGCCTTGTTATTTTGCTGATGTGCTAATTAATTAAAGCAGGAAAGTAGTCATCAGGTATTCCCTAAACTGTCTTTGCAATGCCCATTTGAACTCAGGGCAGGTCTATGCAAGGCAGCTAAAGCATGAAAGCATTTGACAATATCCTATTAATAATACTGATGGCTACGCCCACAATGTGCCACCCACAATCCCCATGGAGATAACTGGCATCCCCAGTGAGGAGGGTCCCTGCAGAGAGGAGAGCGCAGGGATGAGGGTAAGGATGGTACCAACGTGTACTGTTTATACACTGAGTATGTATGTAACTAATAAAGGAAAAATTGGTATAATAATAACACTACATAATATAGTGTGCATAAAATATTAAAGTACCATATATTTTATTTTTATTGACATTTAATACATGAACATAGTGTAATTTGATTGTAATTCCCTTTCACTACCCTCATTTGTCAACCCTTTACCACCTCCACTCAAGTGAACCCACTCCTCTTTGTAAGCAGTCTTTCCGTTTTGATGTCTCAATCTTTGCATCCTCCATCCTCTATGACAAAAGCTGATGGGCTCAAAATTATGCAGGCCTTGTGAGGTAACCACATCCCATGTGGGATCCTGAATGCACCGGTCGGTTCATGTGTGGAAGATACTGCCTCCATCCCCACGCTGTGGCTCTGACATTCTTTCTACCCCCTCTCATGCAATGTCCTCTGACCCTTGGGAAGCACAACAGAGATGCCTCATCGAGCCCTGATCTCTCGACAGCCTCTTGCTTCCAGCACTGTGATGAGTTTTGAGTCTGTAAAGCATCCACCAGCAATGCCAAAGGCAAGCTTCTCTGGCCAGCATGACAGCAGGACGTATCTTTCCACCACCTACTCCACAACACTGCCCAAGCCATGGCACGTGTGATAGACATGTCTTACTCAGTGCTGGGCCCTTGATGGTCACTTCTCCTCACCACAATGAGTCTTAAGTCTCGCCATGGTAATAGTCATCACTATCCAGAAGAAATAAGCTTTTCTAACCAAAAGTGAGAACAGCCCTAAGCTATGGGCACAAGCATGCCCATTTAGAAGGCAATTTGATGGGCACAATGAATCCCTTTAGCCAAAGTAGTAACTTCCACACTAGGACCTTCCCAGTTTTCAGTATCAGGTATGAATTCTGTCCTATGAAAAAGGGCTTTGGATCCAATTAGACAACCGTTGGTCATTCCATAACTGGCATTCCTCTATCATCCCAGTGGGCACATCTTGCCTGGCCAGTGCGTGACTTGCTTGTAGGTGCTGCTGCTGGATAAGACTGTTGATGGCTTTTCTCCCAGGAAGCCTTCATAGCACTTTCCAGCATAATGAGACATAGCCAACGAGGAGGAGTCTTCACATCACTTCCAGCTTGGTTTTTCACTGTCTTTGGCTAAGACATTTGGTCCTCAGCAACAGGGTCTTGCCATATAGTTCAGGTTTGGCAACCAAGAGCATTGGAAATGCCCTGTATTATTTTGGGAGACTCATTGGACTTCCTGTCTAACCACTAGTGCTTGAATTTTCTTATGGCTTCTGGGTGCAGAATTCTGCCACCCTAGTAGGGTGCTTCTGACCAAACTCTTTTTAGAATTACTTAACAAAGTAGTAGGTTTCTATGTGTCTTAGTGATAACATTTTTAGTTTTGTGTAACCCTCCCCATCCCTTCTTTATATCCATCCCCTAACCCTACTTTATACTTCTTCACCCCTCTATATTTTGTTCCTCTGCTCGTGTACTATCTCCTTCCACAATCCCCCTCCCTTCTTCCCCTTGCCTCTTTCTAGATTCGAGACGTCTTACTCCACCTTCTTTACAGATCTAAAATTCCGCAGCTAGAATCTGTACAGGAGAGACAACACTGGAGTTTGTTGCAGTGATCCAGAGCTACCTCACTTAGTATAACCTATCCCACCAATTTCTCTGCAAATTTTATAATTTCCATTTTCTTTGCAGCTGCATAAATCTCTACTGTGTATGCGCATGACGTGTTAATTCTCCATTCATCAGTTGAAGGGCATCGAGGCTAATTCCATTTCCTAACCATTGTGAATAAAGCGTCAGTAAACACGGCTGAGCAAGTGCCTCTTTAGTAACGAGTGGTCTTTAGTGTATATGTCAAGGAGTGGCATAGCTGAGTCATATGGTAGGTCTGCTTTCAGCTGTAGTGAAACCTCCATACTGATTTCCATAGTGCCTGCACCAGCTTACACCCCCATTGACATGAATAAGTGTTCGTCTTTCCTTACACCCTCACCAGAATTAGTCATCACTTGAAAATAATTAGTTTTAGATCTTCTATAAAGCCTGATAAAATTCTGCAGTGAACTCATTTGCTCCTAGACAGATTTTTTTGATTGGGAGATTTTTAGTTACTGCTTCAATTTCATTGCTTGTTATTTCTATTTTTAAATGACTTATCCTCTGTACTTTTAACTTTGGTAAGTCATCATGGTAGTTTGAATAAAATGTACCCCTATAGGCTCCTATGCTTTGAATACTTGGTTCTTAAGTTGATGGTAATTTGGGAAAGTTGTGGAGCCTTTGGGATGTACAGCCTTGCGGAGATATGTCACTAGGGGGAGACCTTGAGGTTTAATTGGTCCAACCCTCTGAGTGTGCATAGTCAGCTCAACTTTCTTGTTGTTCCTCCCTACTGATACTGACAAGGTGAGCCTGCTGCATGCTTCTGCTTTCCCCACCATGATGAAACTTCTCCTCAAAACTATAAGCCAAAATAAAACCTTTCCTTGTATAAGCTGCTTCTGGTCAGGTATTTTGTCCCAACAACTAGAAGGTAACTGCTGTATTGTTGAGAAATCCATCCATTTCTTTTCAGTTTTCCAGTTTGGCGTAACAGAATATAGATCTCTGAAGTAAGTCCTTATGATTCTCTCAATTTCATGATGTCTGTTGTCATGATTCATTTCTCATCTCTAATCTTATTGATTAGGGCCTTCTTTCTTTCTTTGGGGAAATTTAGCTAAGGATTTGTCAGTCTTGTTTATCTCTTTGAGGAACCACTTTGTTTCATTGGTCTTAGGATTATTTTCTTCGTTTCTATTTCATTGATTTCTGCCCTGTTTCTCATTATTTCTTTCTGTCTGGTACCTTGAGGTTTGGTTTGTTCTTGTTTTACCAAATTCCTTGGGAGGATGATTAAATAGCTGAGATCTCTCTATTTTTGTAATGCAAGCACTTAGAGATATAAACTTCCCTTTTAGCACGGTCTCCCTTGTGTCCCTTAGGTTTTGGTATGTTGTGCTTTCATTTTCATTTGGTGCTACAAACTTTTTACTACCTTCTTGATTTTTTGACAACCTACTCATTGTTCAATAGTCTATTGCACACCTCCAGGAGTCTGTATATTTTTTGTTGCTTCTCTTGTTATTAATTTCTAGCTTTTTTGCATTGTGGTCAAGTGCAATACTATGAGTTATTTCGATTTTCCTAAATTTGTTGTGAAATAACTCAATTTCCTAAATGTGTAAGTGAAAAAATATATTGTTGGAAATTGTCCAACTTAGAAATCAGGAAAAATTTATTCCACAGCAAAAGAGAAGAGCCTTTGAGACCTGCAGGAAAAAAAATTCAGCAGGTACTGTTTTTGTTCTTAGAGCCTCATAAGCAAAAAGTATTAAGTGCTGAAAACAATGAGATAAGGGCAGAAAACTTCCTAAAGATGGCCAACCACATGAGAGCTAAGAAGTTGCATGAACTCTATAAACAAAATAAAAGCACAGAAAGGCCATGCTCAGAAAAATAATCACAGAGTATTTTAACTCAATAGAAAAAAATATACAAATTAGCCAGGAAAAAATAATATTCATTATCTGTCAGGAAAGAAAGGAGAATGACTGGAATTTCTAAAGAAAGAAATAGAGCAGTGTTTTTGATTGCTGAGAGACAAAAAAATGCTAACTAACAAGTTTATATTTAACAACAGGATCTTTAAGAATAAAAGTCAATGAACCTCTTGAGCTGCGATTGGTGGAACACGCCTTTCACCCCAGCACTTGGGAGGCAGAGGTAGGAGGATCATGATGAGTTCCAGACCAGCCTGAGACTGCATTGTAAATTTCAGGTAATTCTGGGCTAGAGTGAGAGCCTACCTCAAACAAAACAAAACATAACAAAACAAAACAAAACAAAAAAAGGTGTTATCAGTTGAAAGAAAATTAAGGCCATTTTTGCTAGCAGCTACTGTACAGGAATTATGAAATGAGGTTCTTCAGACAGAAAAGAACTGATAACAGAAGAAATGTGGTCTATCAGAGATGATAAGAGAGAGGGCAAGCATATTGGCAGACCTACAAGATTATTATGATTTATCTTTGTCTCTTCAAAATGTATTATAGACATGAAAGTATAACTGAAGTAAAATTAAGAGCCTTCTAGCTTCAATTTCGCTAAAATTGACTAAACATTACAACTTTTGAAAATCACACAAGTAAGTAATTTTCCTATTATCTTGGTTGTAATAGTTTGATACCTGTGAAGCCATCTAGTGGGTTAAAACTACAGTCAAAAGTTCTTTCTCTATTCCTGTTCCTTCACTTTCTCTTCCCTTCCTCAGCCTTGGACGTGGCCTTTACCCTGCACCGCCCTCAAAAGAAGCTGCTGCTGTTTGGTGCCGACCTCTGCTGGGGTTGTGCTGTGGAGTGATTTAACTCAAGCACCTTGGAAATGCTGGCTTCTCCGCACAGCCTCAATCTAGTCCTTACACAAATATCTCTGGCTTCCCCAAAGATTGAGAAGGTGGCATTTGAAATGTCTACTTACTTTCCAGGTTTCTAGTAATTTCCACAAAACCTGCCTGCCGTCTTTTCTCTAACACCTATCCCTTCAATTTTGGCTTTCCATAAGACACCTTCACTAAGAAAAGCAAAAGTAATATTGCCTTAAAGGCATTTTTCAGAGTTTATAGAAATCACATGTCTGATAAATGTAATGTGGGAGAGTCAAGAACTTATATAGCCTTGGGACACATAGGGAGAGACTCTGTCTCAAAAAAAAAAAAAAAAAAAAAACAAACAAACAAAAACATACCAAACTAAAATAAATGAATTTAACAAGATGCAGGATACCAAAAGTCTTTACTACTAAACTGGATGTTCAAATTACAATGTTATAATTATTACAAATTATTTTGAAGTAAAATATAGTTCATTTACAAGGTTAACATGTAAGTAGTATTTATAAAGCTTTGTCTTGAGATAGTTGATGTAGTCTCAACTTGAGGAAGATTATTGTCTTTTAAATACAGTATTTCTCTCAGTGTAATGAGAGACAAGTCAAACCTGGGACAATCAGAAAGATCCACACTTTGTCATGCGTTCTAGGAGAAATTGCCCACAAAAGTTGACTGCAGTGCTCAGGATGCGACTGTAGAGGACCCAGCAAGCTTCCCTTAGCTTCATTGTCCCTTAGATGTTATCACATTGGATGAACGTGGCCTGACACCCCAGGAAACCAGAGGGGAGCAGAGACTGTTGCTGCTGAAAGTCTCAGCACTCTTACCATCTTTGCTGCCTCCTCTTGATTGTTGGAACATTTGGGTCTCTTTTACTCCTGTTCTGGAAGCCCAGATGTTTATCTTTGCATCAGCACAGAATGGGTACTATTCACCTTTCTGTAAGTCTCCATGTGTGCCGAGAGGCTCAGCCTCTGCCCTCCCAGTCTTTAAGGATGACTCACTCTCTGCACACTCCTTTCCCACAGACTTGACCCTGTCAACAAGGCAGTATTTCTTCTCAGTCTGTTAGGGTTGAGTTTCTACTAGCTCTTGTCATTCCTTTCATAGAGTTAACTTCTAACAGAAAGAACAAGTCAAAACAAAAAGAAGAGACCTGTCACTGAGCAGGCAACAGAAAGATAGGCTGTGACTCTCCCTAGTGGCTAAAAGGTTAGTTGTGGGCTCAAGGCAGCAGCTCTGCCATCCTCATACTCAGCCTTTCAAGGGAAATACAAAGCTGCCCTCCACGGAAGAGCTCTACCAGTAACCATGGGCCCCAGGGCCACAGAGACAAACCAACATTCCATTTGGAACCCCACCAGCAACTGCCATTCCAGATGGCAGTTATATGATTGGTAGTCGGAAATTCGAAAAATTAAATATGCTTTTTACTATTGATGATGATTAATCTCATTTATCATCTTCCTATTGCTTTTGTGTCAATATTTTTTCTCCTATTATGAGGGTCTTGTGTAGGTAGTACCAGATACTGTGAGGTCATGGATAGCCATGCCATTTTGTGTCTGGAAGATTGCTTTGTAAGCAGTCTTAGCCTTCCTTTGGCTCTTACACTCTTTCTGCCACCTCTTCTGCAATGGACCCTGAGTGTTGGAAGCTGTTACAGAGATGACTCAGTGCTGAGCACTCCGCTGTCACTTCTTAGCACTATGGTGCCTTATTTATTTATTTGTTTATTTTGGTTTTTCAAGGTAGCATTTCACTGTAGCCCAGGCTGACCTGGAATTCACTATGTAATCTCAGGTTGGCTTCGAACTCATGGCAATCCTCCTACCTCTGCCTCCCAAGTGCTGGGGAAAAAAGCACCACCATGCCCGGGAGAAAGAGAATGGATGTGCCAGGACCTCCAGCCACTGCAAACAAACTCCAGACTCGTGCACCCCCGTGCATCTGGCTAACGTGGTATTGAACCTGGGTCCTTTGGCTTTGCAGGCAAACACCTTAATGGCTAAGCCATCTCTCTAGCCCACCCCTGAAAATTTATAATTTCAGTTTTCTTTACTGCTGACTAGAACTTCACTGTATAAATTTAACACATCTTAATTATTCACTTATCAGTTGAAGGACATCTAGGTTGTTCCATTTCCTAGCTATTGTGAATAGAGTGGAAATAAACATGGATGTGCAAGTATCTTCAAGGTAGTAAAAGGAGTCCTTAGGATCTATGCCTAGGATTGGTATAGCTGGATCATATGGTAAATCTTTTTTTAGTTGTCTCAGGAACCTCCACACTGATTTCCACAATGGCTGTACCAGATTACATTCCCACCAGCAGTGTAGAAGGGTTCCTACTTTTCCACTTCTTCACCAGCACTTTTTGCCATGTATTTTCTTGGTGATAGTCATTCTGACAGAAATGAAATGGAATCTCAAAGTAGTTTTAGTTTGAATTTCCCTAATGGCTAATGATGTAGAATGTGTTTTTAGATGTTTGTATGCTATCTGCATTTCTTCTTTTGAGAATTCTGTATTTAGTTCCATAGCCCATTTTTTTTTTAAAATTGGGTTGCATGATTTCTTATTATTTAGTTTTGAGTTCTTTGTATATCTTGAATATTAATCCTGTCAGATATATAGCTGGCAAAGATTTTCTCCCATTCTGTAGGCTGGCTCTTTGCTCTATTCACAGTGTCCTTTGCTATACAAAAGCTTTGTAATTTTATGAGGTCCCAGTGGTTGATTTTTATTTCCTGAGCAGCTGGGGTTAATATACAGAAAGTTGTGGCCTGTGCCAATATATTGAAGGGTTTCCCCTACTTTTTTCCCTAGAAGTTTCAGAGTTTCAGATTTGATGTTAAGGTCTTTGGTCCACTTGGACTTGATTCTTGTGCATGTAGTGAGATAAAGATCTATTTTCATCCTTCTACCTATACATATTAAGTTTTCCCAGCACCATTTGTTGGAGAGGCTGTCTTTTATCCAGGGAATATTTTTGGCATTTTTGTCAAAAATCAGATGGTTGTAGCTACCCAGACTTACATCTGGGTCCTCTGCTTGGTTCCATTGATCTAAGTGTCTGTTTTATGCCAGTACCGGGCTGTTTTTGTTATTATGGCTCTGTAATATAGCTTAAAATCAGGTATGGTGATAGTGCCAGCTTTATTTTTGTTGCTCAAAATTGTTTTGAATATTTGAGGGTTTTTTTTTTGTGCTTCCAAATGAATTTTTTTTTCTATTTCCATGAATACTGCCATTTGAATTTTGATGGGGAAGCATTAAATGTGTCGATTACTTTTGGTAGGAGTGACATTTTCACAATATTGATTCTTGCAGTCTAAGCACATGGGATGTTGTCCCATTTCCTAGTGTCACTCCCTTGGTTTGGTTTATTCCAAGGTACTTTGTTTTGAGGCAATTGTGAAAGGGAGAGATTCCCTAGTTTCATCCTCAGCATATTTGTTATTAGTATATAGGAAAACCACTGATTTCTGTGCATTTATCTTGTACCCTGCCATTTGCAAAAACTGTTTACTAACTGCAACAGTTTGGTAGTATAGAATCATATCATCTGCAAATGATGATAGGACGCTACCTTCCTTTCCAATTTCTATGCCTTTTATGTGTGTCTCTTGCCTTACTGCTTATAGCTAAGCCTCCCACTGCTATATTAAACAAAACTGAGGGCAGTAGACACCCCTTGCCTTACTCCTGAATTTAGTGGAAAAGCTTTAAGTTTTTCACCATTTAGTATTATGTTGGATGTAGGATTGTCATAAATATCCTTTATTATGTTGACATATGTTCTGTCTATTCCTAGTTTCTGTAAGACTTTTACCATGAAGGGATGTTGCCAAATGCCTTTTTTGTGCATCTATTGGGATGTTCATGTGTCCTTCACTCCACTTATATAGTTGATTACATTTATTTATTTGCGTATGTTGAACCATCTCTGTATCTCTGATCTTTGTTAATATTTGTTAATATTCGCTTTGTGTCCTATATATGTTCTTGTTAGAGAATGCTCTATGTTCTGCTAAAAGAATGTGTATTCTGCAGCATTTGGATGGAATGTTCTGTAGATATCTGTTAGGTTCATTTGTTATATGAGCTCATTTAATCCAGATGCCTGTTAATTAATTAATTAATTTTTATTTTTCGAGGCAGGGTCTCATTCTAGCCCAGGCAGACCTGGAATTCACTCTGTATTCTCAGGGTGGCCTTGAACTCACAGTAATCCTCCTATCTCTGCTTCCTAAGTGCTGGGATTAAAGGCGTGTGCCACCATGCCTGGCTTTTACTTTCTGTTGAGATGACCTGCCAGTTGATGAGTGTGGGACATTGAAGTCACCTATTACAATTGTGTTCGGTATTATTTGTGATCTTAAGTCTAATAGTGTTTTTTGATGAAATTGGGAGCTCTTGTGTTAGGTTCATGTATGTTTAGGATTGTAATGTCCTCCTGTTGGAGTGCTCCTTTAATCAATATGAAGTGGCCTTCTTTATCTGTTCTGAAGTCAATCATGAGAGATACTAGGAGAGCAACACCTGCTTGTTTTCTAGGCCCATTTGCTTGAAATACCATTTTCCACCCTTTCACCCTAAGTTAGTCCATATTTTGTAGAAACATGAGTTTCTTGAAGGCAATAAATAGAAGGACCCTGCCTTTTAACCCAGTCTGCAAGCCTATGTCTTTTGGTTGGGGCAATGAGGCCGTTTATATTAAGATTTATTATTGAAAGTTATGCCTTTATTCTTGCCATTCCTCTTGTTCTGTAGTTCTTCCTGTTTTTCCTTTACTCTTGTCTTAAGTATTATTTGAGTATGGTTTATTTTTTCCTGTTTCCTTAGGAGTGTGATTTTCTTTCTCTTCAACATGAAGGACCCCTTCAAGTATGTTCTGCAGAACTGGCTTAATAGACATATATTCTTTTAGCCAGTTTTTGTTGTGGAATGTCCTTATTTCTCCATCAATTTGGATGGATGGCTTTGCTTCATATTATTTGTTGACAGTTGTTATCTTTCAGAGCTTAGAATAGATCATTCCAAGCCCTTCTGACATTTAAAACTTGTGCTGAGTAATCTGCCATTATCCTGATAGGCTTCCCTTTATATGTGAGTTGACTTCTCCCTTAATGCTTTTAATATATTTTCTTTGGTTTGTGTGTTTAGCAGTTAAATTATAATATGGTGGTGAGAGGTTCTTTCTTGATTTTGTCTGTTTGACATTCTAGAGGCTTCCTGTACCTGTATTGTTATCTCTTTAAATGTTCTTCTGTGGTTTTGTTGAAAATACCTATTATGTCTTTGGAGTGGAATTTTTCTCCTTCTACTCTACCCTGAATTCTTATGTTTGATCTCTTGAATGTCTTGAAATTCCCATTCATACTTTCCTATTAGATTATCTTTCTCTTTGTTGGACTGTATTAGATCTATCACTGTGTCTTCTAGTTTATATACTGTCCTCTTTTTGATCCATTCTATTGGTGAGACTTTCTACAGCTTTCCATTTGACTTACTCTGTTTTGCACTGATAGTATTTCTGATTGACATTTCTTCATTATTTTGATTTTATTACTCATGTCTTGCATTGACCTCATTTTTCATCAAGCTGGTTTCCTGTGTTCTCTTGGGATTCCTTCAGGAGTCTGATTTCTTCTTTGATTCCTTTAATTTCTTTGAGAATAGATATAATCATTTTTTTTGAATTCTTTTCAGGCATTTTATCTAAATCAGTCTCACTAGAGGTCACTTTTGTTTGATTTATAATCTTTGATGGAATTGTCTTGAATTTTTTGTGTTCTTTGTATCATAATGTAGATATTTTTGCATCTTGAGTTAATTTGATGCTTGGGTTTTCTAATTATCTGCAGTATTCTTAGACATGTCCCAACTTGTTGCTCTAACAATCTTTCTGCCACCTCTTTTGCAAAATTCCCTGAGCAATGTTGGGTGTGTTTTAAGTCTACTTCAGTGATGGCTCTTAGGAGCCTCTGACTCTCTGCTTTGGTAGGAGTTGAGTGACCTCAGTGTCTATCTCCTTCACTTTTGTGCTCATATCAGGTTCACTAAGGAAGCAGCACTCTTGCTCATTTCCCCAATCCCTCTGTGGTTGCAGCAGGGGCTGGGGTGAAGTGTGCTTGGTCATTTATCTCCTCGGATCCCACTCCCATCTGAAAAGAGAAGCAGAATCTCTAACGAAGAGTGAAGTCAGCACTGGTTAAATGCGATAACCATTATTAATTTAGAGAGAATTTAAAGGGTGTGGACCCCCTTATATGCCAACATTAGTGGGAGCTTGATATCGGAAAACAAAGTCATTATTTGGATATGATTCTGATTTGTTTCCCAGTACCAGATATGGTTTCCTTTCCACTGAGTGGATCTGTTAGCCAATCCAAGAGCAGTTGGTTACCCACCATGTCTGTGTGCCACCTTTGCACTTGTGTGAGCGTCATGTCAGCTTGTTTGCTTCTGAGTCGCTAAGACTTTGAGTTGCTCATGTTGGCCACTTGCCCCAGTAGCTCATGTAACACAGTCCAACACTAGATGGGCTAGTTGTCTCGGGACTGGTTCTCTTCTGGAGTCCAATCAGGTCTCTCCATTGTCCATGCTGACAGCATATGGTGTCTTCAACAGTAGGTCCTACCATTAACCTCTGGTGGATAATCAAGTGCTCTAATAGAAGTCTCTCTTGTTTGTTTTGGGAGATCTAGTAGGTTTCTCTGAAAAAGAGCTCATTGTGGATGTAAATTACATCTTGGAACAGGGAATTACAGGCCAGTACCAAGGGGAAAAAAAAAAAAAAGAAAAAGACAGAGAAGAAAGAGAAACAGAAGAAATTTAAGGTTAGGACCCATCTCACCTTCTCCAGGGCCCTTCAGTTCAGTATAGCTCAGTGATAGAGTATTTGATACTTCTGGGAGTTTTATGTTTTCTTTTTCTTTTTTAAAATTTATTATTATTTTTTATTAACAACTTCCATGATTGCAAACAATATCCCATGGTAATGCCCTCCCACCCCCACTTTCCACTTTGAAACTCCACTCTCCATCATATCCCCTCCCCTTCTCAATCAATCTCTCTCTCTCTCTCTCTCTCTCTCTCTCTTTTTTTTTTTTGCTGTCATGATCTTTTCCTCCTATGATGATGGTATATTTTCTGTTTTATAGTTAGGTTTTGAGTTCATTTTTGTCATTCTATTTCATGTGGCTGTCCAGTTTTCTGAATGTCATTTATAGAAGAGATTTTTTTCTGTGTTCTTGTTACTGTTATCTAGGACTGAATTGGCCATTTATGCTTCATTTTGTTTCTGGTCTCCTGTTCTATTTCCTTGCTTTTAATGTCTGTATTGGTGTCAGTACCATACTATTTCAATTACTATAGTTTTATAATATATTTTGAAGTAGTATTTATACCTTTAGTGTATTCTTCCTTTGAAGATGGTCCTCAATCCTCAGGGTCCCCTGTGGCTCCATATGAACTTTAAAATTGTTTCTTACTTTTTCTACTGTATTTTGTAGAGATTTTATTGAATCAACCACTTGCTTTGAATAGTATAGGCATTTTAATTATATTGGGTCTTCTAACTGAAGAACACAGATATCTTTCCAATTATTTGTCTGTTCAATTTCTTCAATAAATATTTTTGTAGTTTTTGGTGTACAAGTCTTTCACCCCCTTAGTTGTTTTTGAGAACATCTTTCTGTGTAATGCTATTATAGAAGAGATTGTCTTAGTTTCATTTTCATATAGTTTTTTTTGTTAGGTGATAGAAGTGTACCTGATTTTTGTTGGTTTTCATGTTCTGAACCATTACTGACTTCACATATTAGGAGGTGTCCATTGGCATATGTAGGCTTTATCTTTTGCTCCTTAGAGTGTTGGGAACTGAACCCAGGTCCTGTGTATGCTGCACCAGTGCTTCAACAGTGAGCCACATCCCTACCCCAGACTTCAAAACTTTATACATATAAAATCGTGTTATTTGCAGAGATAAACTTAATTCTGCTTTTCCAAGTTGAATAGAAATGAAGAGAGTAGAAACATTCCCTTTGCTTCTGATCTGAGGAAAGCTTGCAGTTTTTCACTGATATTAGTTGTAGACTTTTCATGTATAGCATGTATTTCTGTCAACATAATTTTCTATTCCTAATTTTTGAGAGTTGTGAAGATAATTCTACTCTATATACCATTGCAAAAGGTTATAATAGATCCAATAAGTGTGGTGGTGCACGCCTTTAATCTCAGCACTCGGGAGGATCGTGATGAGTTCAGGGCCACCCTGAGACTACATAGTGAATTCCAGGTCAGCCTGAACCACAGTGAGACCCTACCTCAAAAAAAAAAAACAAACCCCAAAACCCAAAACAAAACAGAAAACAAAAAAGAGTACAGGGATAGCTTTAGATATTTAGTGAGTTTGAGGTCACTCTGGGCTACATGAGATCCTGTCTCAAAAACAGTCATAATAATGAAGATAATGTGGACTTGGTAAAGATGCACATAGATCTATGCAGCAGAATGAGTCTATAAATAACACACACAGAAAGAGCTGCTGATTTTGCACAATTGGGCAAAAGCAATACAATGAGACATCTGATATCACTCCCTCCAAGGAAGAGGTAGTGGAGAAATATAAAAGCCAGAGGATGGGGAGGGATTCTGTGGAATGATGTCTTAACATGACATGGCGGTTGTATTCACGGCATCAGAGTAACTGCCATTATCTGTACAAGACCCACACAACGGTGGGCCCATCAACATTATAGACATAAAAGGAGAAGAGGGGCAAGTTGAAAAGACAAGGTTCGGTGGAAGGGAGACAGGGAGGTGGGAAAAGAGAAGGTAACAGGGGGGATTGTGATAGAAAGTATGTTATACATATGTATGAGGATTGTCAGTAAAGATTTTTAATCCCAAATTCCACCTCCAAGAGGAGGGAAAGTTCTTGACTATGCACACACCATCTTAAATCTGAAGGCAAGCCAAAGGACTGCCTTCTACTTCACATGTTTTGGAGCATTGATGGGCCCCGAATATTTTATAAACCCAAGGGCCACTGGAAACAAAGGTTACAGTGTGGACTAGAGAGAGATAATGGCCAGGCAAGTCCTTCACCACCGAACCATCTCTGCAGTCCCTACAATATGGACTACCATGTATTCAACTTCCAGGACCCCTCCCTGGCACAATGTGGAATAGTTAGGGGGACTTTTAGATCATTGCTGATCCCTTTGGAGAAGATTAAAATATATGGTGAATGTTCAGACTTTTTAGGTATACACTTGAGGGACTGGCTTCAGTCTGACTTGTCTTGGAGTGTATATGAGACCGGGCATATTCTAGATGACCGAAACATCACTGAGAACAAAGCATAACTTAATAAAAGGGGGAAATCCAAGACCTTTGGCAAAATCTGCCATAGAAGATTGTTGCATTGTAGAGGGACTCCCAACACAGTATAAACAAAGTGTTTATCTAAACCTCAACCATTACTGGAATGGGCAAAGAGGGGAGATCTTTGTTGTTCCTCCCGGGGATGTCCAATCTGTAATTCTGAAAACAGTTGTTTTGAGTTTCTGCCAGTTGGGTAACATGAGATCCCAACCCAGTCATCTCCGAGTCTTGTTATTACTGAGAAAGGGCCTGTCTTATAAAGCCTCAAAGGGGACTAAGCCTAACAGCTAGGGATATCCCTAAACTCTAAGGCTAACAATAGCAACAGCCCAGCAGGATTGTGGCTCTTGGGTGAGCACTTTTAGATGTCTCCTTAAGAGCTCATTAGCCTTCTCTAACTGCCCTGAGGATGGGGGCTGCAGGCACAGTATAGATGGAATTGAATACCCAGTGCCTTAGCCAGTTCCTGAGCGACCTCTGCCTTAAAGGCAGGTCCACTTTTGCTCTGAAGGCTTTTGCATAGTCCAAATTGAAGGATTATTTCAGTGAGTAATACCTTAATCACTTCTAAGACTTTCTCCGTCTTACAAGGGGAAGCCTCGATCCACTTAGTGAAAGTATCTGCCAAGACTAGAAGGAGCTTTGAATTAGTACCCCTGGGTATGTGAGTGAAATTTAATTGCCAGTCTTCTTGATAGGTAGTCTGTCTCTGGATTCCCAGTGGCTATAGACACTGGTTGTAGGGATTATTTTTTGACATACTTCATGTCCTTGTGTTACCTGGTGAATTATTTCTTTTAGCTAAAAAGAGAGTATTTTCCTGACTGAAATGCTATAGTTGTAACTTTCCATTGAAGTGACTTTAGTAGTTGGTCAGGAGAGAGCTACCACCCTTGGTGATCTAGGCAGCATCTATTCTTAGATGTAAAAGCCAATTCTTCTGGAGAATATTTAGGTGTATGGGCTGGTAAGAGAGACTTCCCACAGGATGAGGCATTCTGTGTTCTCCATTGTGGATCTCTTAGCTTCAGAATCCGCTGCTCTGTTTCCCTTGGTTAATGGGCCATCTCCCTTCGGGTGCCCAATACAGTGACTAATAGCCACTTGGGTCAGTAGGAGTCTGAGGAACTCTTGCTTGTGCCTCTTGAGAGCCTGGTAGAGGGGTTTTGCCAGTTCAGCATATCCTGGTATCCGGATCCCACACTATTTAGTGTTTTAATGTCTTGTGAAGCAGAACGGAAAGACTAGGCTGAATTATTTTTGGCCACAGAGCTCGAGTCCCTTAAGTTAAAAAAAGAGCCCATTCAAAGCTCTTGGTTGTCCACCAGAACTAGGTTGTAAGACCATGTTGCTGAAAATACCACATGCTTGAGCTGCAGGTCACTGAGAAGTCAAGATGGAGCTGAGCTGGAAGCCTTGCCTGCTGCTGAATAGCTGTCAGGATGCTGGAAAGAGCCACACAGCCTTGTTGAGGGAGACAAGTCATCAATGGTCTTATCCAGAAGTGGACACTGAAAGCTTTATGGCTGGACAGCCAGACCAAATGTACCAACTGGTAGCATGTCTATTTGGGGGAATACTTCTCTATGATTAGAACTGAAGCCTGCTCCACACAATGGAATTAATGCCTGGTATTAAAAACCTACTTAAGGGCTGAAGATACAGCTTAGCAGGTAAGGTGCTTGCTGGCAAAGCCAAAGCATCCAGGTTCTGTTCTCCAGGACCCACATAAAGCCAGATGTGCAAGGTGGCTCATGCGTTTGGAGTACGTTTGCAGTAGTGAGAAGCTCTGGCATGCCCATTCTTTCTTTCTCTCTTTATCTGCCTCTCTCTCCCAAATAAATAAAAATAAAATATTTTTTAAAAATTTTCTTAAAAATCCTAATCAAAAGTCTATAGCTGGGGAGTTCATTAGACCTAGGGAGGAAACTACTACTGTTGTCTGGCTATATTGATATATTGTGCCCACCTAACTGCCCTCTAAATACTTATATTTATGCCCATATATTAATGCTATTCTCACTGTAGGTTAGAGAAGCTTCTTTTCAGATGACAGTGACCACTGGGGAGACTCAAAACTCACCATATTTCTGAGAAGAAATGACAGTGCAGTGTGAGCCCTGAGACATTTCCATCATACCCTTCAAAGCTTGGAAACCATTGTGGAAGAGGTAGCAGAAAGAATGTAATAGCCAAAAGAAAGGGAGGAATGCTTACAACACTATATTCCAGAAACAAAGTGGCCTTTATATACATGACCGCACAGTGGCTGATGCTACCTACACAAGACCTGCATAGTAGGAGGGGAACACCATGACAGCAAAATAAGGAGACCAGTTGGAAATAAGAGATTCAGTAGATGGGGGATTTTGGAAGAGGAAAAGGGAAGGTGGTGGGAGGGGATTGTGATCATAGTATATTGTCTAGGTGTGTGGAAGTTATTAATAAAAAGTTTAAAAATAAAAGATAATTAAATTAGGCTTAAATAAATGTCCTCAGTCTGGTATAATTGAGCCATCTCACATGACACTTTGTATCCTCTGTTAGCCAAAGAATTTAGAAAGAGACTTGGGAGCTCTAGACATAATCTTTTCAGAGGAGCCACGTAAAAGATCATCCACATACTGAAGGAGAATGGTCTGTGGAGAGGTCCGCTCTAATTAAGTCCTGGGAAAGGGGCCAGGCCAAATAAATGGAGGGCTGTCTCAAAACCTTTGAGGAAGGACAGTCCGGATGACCTGGTCTATGAGTGGGGTCTTTACCGTTAGGATGCAATGGAATGCAGAAGAAGGCATCTTTGAAGTCTAATGCGGAGTCGTGGGTGGTGCCTGAGGGAATGTGTATTGTAAGAGGGTAGAGATGTGGTACTGCTGGATGGAGAAGCATGACTACTTAACTAATAAGTCTGAGGACCAGCCTTCGTTGACGTTTTACAGACTACTATTAAGCCAGGCATGGTAGTACATGCCTTCAATCCTGGTACTTGAGAGGCAGAGGTAGGAGGATTGCAGTGAGTTGGAGTCAGCCTGAGCTAGAGTGAGACCCTGCCTTGTGGAAAAAAATATTATTTTGCATCTATTTTATGAAAAGGAGAGGAAGAGAGAGAGAGAGAGAATGATGGCATCAGATCCTCTTGGGAATGCAAAGAAACTCCAGACACATGCACCACATTGTGCGTCTGACTTTATGTGGGCACTGGGGAATCAAACCTGAGCTGGCAGGCTTTGCAAGCAAGCATCTTTAACCACTGAGTCATCTGCCCTGCCCAGGAAAGGTTACTTCTCTATTGAAAGGATGCAAAGCCCAAATATTCCTTGGGGAATAGAGAGGAAAGGCCTGAGGGTGGCTCCCTTAACCACAACATCATTCTACACTTAGATCTCTCTTGCAAAAGTGAGGAAGTATGGACTGCTGTGCCTCATTCACAACTCTCTTCTTCCCGGAGGAACATTCTGATTGGGCTGAAGACTGTAAGATAACCATATTTTGGCACCAGTCCTATTGGGAGCCTCAGAAAGTTCTTGAGGCCAATCAGAACAGGGGGAAGCAAAAAGATACTATGGGTCAGAGCTTCCATCTGCTCCCCCTGTGACTCCTCCCAGACTATACCCTGGTTTAGAAGGCTTGACTCCCCCACAAGAGGGCCCCTCACATGGTCCTCCATGGACTGACCCCAGCCCTCCTTATCTAAGCATATAAGCAGTTCCGCAGAATGATCCTAAGTAGAAGTGACATGAGTCCATATTTTGTATCATTCAAGGACCACAGAGGGTCAAAATGAAGCCCTTGACCACTCGCAGCTGGCTGCTGTAACCCAGGGAGAAACCCAATGAGACTTCTGTTGCCTTTGTTCAGTGACTCTGGGATGCCATGAGAAAGCATACTAATATAGAGCCAGGGTCACAGAAGATTCTCCAAAATGATAAACTTCTGATGCAGTCAGACTCCAATATTCCTAGGAAGCCTTAGGGGCTGGCAGTCGAACCCGAAAACTGCTAGATGCTTTTGTTCAGGCTGCTACTACAGTTTCCTTTAAGCAAGATCAAGAGCAAGAGAGCGGACTTAGGGAGGGAACAGGAGAGGGAGAAGTGGGAGGATAAGTGCTACAGAGACTTGACGGTGGGTGTGAAAGTCACATTGAAGTCTGAGATGTGGCAATCATTCATTTGCAGGCAGGAGGGTGAGTTCCAGCAGGCGTGTCTACATAGGCATAGACCTCCTCAGAGACCCTTCCCCATTAGCCAGGGAGATCACCTGAAGGTTCAGTGCCCTTGGAAAGGTCAGAACTGATGTCATCTCCTTCCTCCAGTCAGGGATGGGTTCCTTACAAGCTCCCATTACAACAGTCCATCTGGAGGAGCCCTGGACAGTCTTGACTGCGGAGGAACACCATGTGCGTTCCTGGAGTGGCACGTGAGCTCGATTCTCATGCCTCCACTTTTCCATTGATTGCACATCTGAAGATAAGATTCAGGGCATATTGGGCCAGCCCCATGAATGTTATTTTACCCAACGACTTACCTATTCTAGATGAGATCTATACTCTTGTCACTCTTTCCTAGTGGTCTCTGAGACTCCCATTCCACTACTATGGAGAGTTCTTTTATCCAAACTTAAAGTCAAGCCCCTAGACAAGCTCCTCCCTCCTGCACAGGAGCTCTGCTTGCCTTTGATAGAAGGTAAATTTAACCCCACAGTATGGACAGATGGGGGTTTAGCTGGGAGAGCTAAGACAAAGGCCCTGTAGTGAGATCTTTATGACTCCAATAAAGTTCCAGTTTCCTCATCAAAAACAATACCCCATGTGGTCAGAAGTCAGAGAGGGCCTAATTCCAAAAATAAAAGGTCCTTGACATCTGTAAGTTTTTGAATTCCATAACCCGAAAGTGGAAAATAAGGTATCTCAGCACGAACCACTCAGATGACTGTGCTGGAGAGTCCACGTGATCAGAAAGAGGGCAGCAGAAGGGACAGGGCTCCTGCTGTGGACGCATTTGGGGGAGTAAGGAGCGGTGCAAAGAGTGAGTACACTCTATCCATAGACTTCTGAGAAATGTTGCCCATCTCTGTCAGGAACTTTCTGCCAGGAATCAGTGAGGCATTCTGGTCATAACAAGGGAGAAGGGAAGACTCAACAGAAGAAAGAGTGAAAAAAAAAAAAAAAAAACCTAGCTTGGAAATCCACCTATGCTGAATTCTGCCCCCCACCCCGCCCCCATGAGAAAGATAACGAGGTGCTGGACAATTAGTCAGTCATACTCACCATTAGCCTCCCTGTCTAGTGTGACTTTTACTGACCTTGTCTCCTGAAAGAGGAAGACAAATCCTGGACGAGCGCCCCCAAAAGATGTTCCTGTCTGCAGGTGCGGGTTCATTTTCTCTGCCTATTGAAGAATTAATAGACGGGAAAAAGGAAAGCTGTGTGTAGACTCCACCTGTTCTGCCCGCCTGGAGCACACCCAACCCAGCTGAACCCTCTCCTTGCGCCCAAACCAGTCCAGTCAATTCCTCCGTGAACCCAGCTCAGATGGGCAGAGACCATGCCCACTCCAGCCCTGAGCAAGGCAGTCTAGGCCCTCACATCCCCCGTGAGCAGCACACAGTAGGCTCATCCCCTGCGCCATGCAAAGCCATGTGTCAACTTCCCTGCCCACCCCACCAGGCTACTCAACACAGCTCCCACTGGAGCTGCTATTGCTGCATTCTCGACAAGACGAAGGGATTATCTCCCGAGGGGCAAACCCCAACACACAACAAATAAAACATAAAATCACGATACAAACAAATAATAAAAGTTGTGGGGGCTGGAGGGATGGCTGAACAGTTAAGGCGCTTGCCTGCAAAGTCTAATAATCCAGGGTTGATTCATCAGTACCCACATCAAGCCAAATGACACATGCATCGGGTATTTGTTTGCAGTAGTTGGAGGCTCCAGTGCATCCATATTCTCTCTCACTCTCGTTCTCTCTCTCTCTTTCTTATCTTTCTCTGATTGTAAATAAGTAAGTAATACTTGTATTTTACAAGTTCAAGCAGACTGGTTTCCATTCTCGCTCATTTGCTACTCTCTAATGGTTGTTTCAGGCAATGCTTCTAAAATGGTTAAATGTTTTAAAAAGCCCAAACTTGACTTCCAGTTAAGATGGCAGCGTAGGAACCGTGCCAAAGCAGCCAGGGGAGAAAAAGCCAAAAAAAAAAAAAAAATCAAAACACACTCTTCTACTAAAAAGTGAGGTGTATAAGGAAGTACCAATGGCAGCAGAGAAGTAGGAGTGATCCAGAGCATCCAGAGCCCACATAGGCAGACAGAAGCGGCACCAGGTATACGGGGCCACAGCTACAAGGCTTGGCTTGAGCCGCAGGGAAAGCCAGGTGAGGGGATTTTCCACTAACACCAGAGCTCTTCGCAAACTCAAGAAATGTGAAGGGAGAACCACAGCGAACAATGGAGGAGAGATCACAAGGTAGAGGATCATGTGGGCCAGCGGGAGAAGTAGAGTCAGTATCCATAGCCTCCCTTCCTCCACCGCCAGCGCAAGTACCAGCAAGCATCAGAGACCTGACGAAGGGAGCCCACAGCATCCAGCACCCAGCACCAGCGACCAGAGCAGTGATCCAGTGACCCAGCCAGCCTACTTGAACCAACAGTGCACCAAAGAGGGACCCAAGCAGGAGCGCAGCATAACTGAGACCAAAATCATCCCAAAATCTAACTGGGATTACACCTTTCATATTAATATACATGAATTGACTTAGATGTAAACTTTTCTTTCTTTTCTTAAAATTTGTGTGTGTATATGAGTTCTACTTTGTACCTGGCTTCATGTGGGTGCTTGGGGAATTAAACTAAGGTTGATAGACTTGCAAGCAAGCACACTTAACCTCTGAACCATCTCTCCAGACCTGTAAATTTATTTTTATGTCATGTTTGTCATAAATGTTGCTTTGCAGTTGATTATTGGACATCCTAAAACATTTCAGAAACCAGGTCAAGCTCTAAATACTGGGTGGCTGTGTACAACACCGTCTCTCTCTGCATGTGATTGTGTGTGGGTGCACATATGTGCAGATGTGTGTGGAGACCACAAATCAGGTGTCGTCAACAGTCAACTCTCCACTGACTGGAGCGTTCACTAATTTGACTGGACTAGATAACAAGTTCCAGGGATCCACCTGTCTGTCTTGCAACCACCACCAGCTTGGCAAGAAGGATGTGGGTTTTGATAGTGAATCTTGTCATTCAAAAGTAAACAGTGGGCTTGAGAGATTGCTTAGTGGTTAAGGTGCTTACTTGGAAAGCCAAAGGACCCAAGTTCAATTTCCCAGGACCCACATAAGCCAGATGCACATGCATCTGGAGTTTTGTTTTCAGGGACTGAAGGCTCTGGCATGCCCATTTTCTTTGTCTATCTGCCTTTCTCTCTCAAATAAGTAAATAGAAAATAACAGGATATTTTTTTAAAAAAAGCAAATAACAATTGAGCTTTACGAGCTTTTCTGTTCCATACAGAAATCAGGAATCACTTCCTATAACCTCTTCTAACTTATGGTGTTTCCTATAAATAACAGGTGTACTTTGCCCTATAAAATTCATGTCAGCCATCCATCTGTTCTTGGGGACCTCCAGATCAACAACTGTGTATTTCTGATACACTTGATTCATTTTTCTAATTCCCAGTCACTAATGAGTAAAGGTGCACTGTAGGATGAGTGGGTGTCATTCATAGCTCTTAAATAGTGAATAAATCTATATTCATTTGTATAGGGCTTTTTAACTGGCAGGATCAGGGTATTAGGTAACTTACACATCCATATTAGTCCACATTTAAGGAAGTTCTCTAACATGGGCCAAATTCCTTTTAAAGCCTCTCTCTTTAAAGGGATCCCCTTCTGAGATACAAATAGGTTCTATTTCACTCTATCCTTTATTGATTATGCATTTAGTGCTCATCCTGGGGTCCAGTATGCTCCTGAGTGGTCTTCCTGACTGCTGCCTCCTCAGGGTGAGTGAGCACCATGGTCACACTCTAGGTTTGTTCAGGTGACACCTGGGGATGAAACCATTGTCTTTTTGGAAAGTTTGTTGGGCATTTAATTAGTACTTAGTCTTATTCCAATAGTGGAATTGGACATTCCATCATATAAGGAAGACTATGTTTTAATCTTAAATCTCCTGGTTGCCGCTCTGTAGGCTTCACTGTAGCTCTCCTGTTATACCTATAACCTATAACCAACAGACTTTCCACTTACTTGAGTTATTTTGTTATTAACAATTGAATAACAAGGGCCTCTGTTGATGAGGACTTCCATCATTCAACTTCTGACTGTCCGTTGTACCCATGGTTCCTGTGCACAATTACAATTGGCTCTGAAAGGTAGAGGGAAGTGCCCGGCCTCCTTCATTGTCTGTTCCACCACCTGTCAGTGTGTCTTTCCCTCCCATTGCAGTCTGTACTTTCTCCCACCATGGTACCCAACTTTCCAGTGCATTGGTCTTTTCTTAGAGGCTCTCTGTTTCCACATATGTCCGACCCACTTCTCTTGCCTCTCCTCATATTTTGTCCTTTAGTAGCTAAAAAAATAAACTGTCTATTTTCCATTTCTCTTGCATTTTTTTTTTTTTTTTTTTGGCAGAGAATGGGAAGGAACTTTAATTGCCACCCATCAATGGGGGCAGGTATGTCTAAGCACAGGTCAGTCTGTGACCAGCTCCTCCATTCTGTCTGTGATCCGGTCTCCATCCAAGCTCTCCGAATACAAGCAGTGTCTGAGGATCCCGGCCTCCATGCCCATGTCTGCAAGAGCTTGTAGTCACAATTCTCGGGGGCCAGAAAAGCTCAGGTCTTGTGAGGGCCGAGCAGCCAGCAGTTGCCTGCATGCCTCTACTGTAGCTCTTGCCCAATCTGGCAGGCTGAGGGCCAGGTGGTGATAACCCATCTTCAGAGCAGTGAAGTTTTCCTTTCTGAAGGGATCAACGCCTCCTTCATAGCCACCAGCAGTCCCAGAGGGGGGAAATAACCCTGGACTCGGAGGCACAGCAATAGGAGGAGAACAGCAGCAACCAGGTTAGCACTCAACACCCCAGTAGCTGCAATAACCCCATAGGCACTTGAACTTCCAGATGGGTCCTGGACAGAGGCAGTTGTGGCGTTCCCGAGAGAGATGACACTTGTCAGGGCGACAGGGGTCCCCATAGTTGTGGCTTTCCCTCCCTGGAAGATCTTGCCAGTTTCTGTGGTTTCACAGCCAAGCTCATCATCACTAGAGTCAGGACAGTCTGGATGGCCATCGCAGTGCCACGATTAAGGAATTCAGGCATCACTCAGCGTGCAACGCTGTTGACCCCTTGGGCAGGGCTGTGGGCTGCAGTTGTAAAGGTTCCTCCTGGTGCCACCTGGGCAATCACTGATGCTGTCACAGGAGCAAGGGAGAACAGCGGGCGGCTGACACGGCCCATTTTGAGCACATGGCTCAGTCCTGCGCTCTTCCTCATCACTGCCATGTGTGCAATCCCGGTCACCATCACGTCGCCAAGTGAGAGGCATGCAGTAGCCACTGGGTCCGGCCTTGGAATTTGGTGGGTGGGCCGGAGGCCCGCCAGGTGACTCGCCCTGCAGGGTTGGAGTCGGACAGCGTGATCCTGCTGCGAACTTTCCAGTGCAGGGCAGCTGGGAGGTGATCATGTGGACCAAGCAGAAAGGCGGGGGAGGAGTTTCGCACAGAATAGCAGGCTGGCGGAGGGTCCTCCATTCAAGCTCTCTAGCACCGGAGCCGGCTCTGCGCAGGCTAAATCCAAAGCCACGTGCTGGGGGAAATGTCTAGGACTGATGAGCGGCGCCGCGAACCGAGACGCACTGCGGGCGCGCGGAGGTGGGGTGCGGCCGGCCGCAGGAGTCTACTTGCCCGGGTCCTGGGGTCGGGGCTCCGGGCTCAGGTCGGGGCGGCCTCCAGGCTTGGTGCAAGGCAGAACAGCAGCCACAGCTCCCGGCCCAAGCCCGTGGTCTGCATTGCCCTGCCCCGCGCCATCCTAGCAGCCCGGCCTGCCCAGGCACGGTCTCCACGCTCCTCTGGGCAGTGTCGATTGCACTCGCGCCCTTTGGAGCTTGCATTGCATATTTTATAGGTAATATCCACCAACTAAGATGGAATCACTTCCTATAACGTCTTCTACCTTACAGAGTTTCCTGTAAATAGCAGGTGTACTTTGCCCTATAAAATTCATGCCAGGGGCTGGAGAGATGGCTTGGGGTTAAGCGCTTGCCTGTGAAGCCTAAGAACCCTGGTTCGAGGCTCGGTTCCCCAGGTCCCACGTTAGCCAGATGCACAAGGGGGCGCACGCGTCTGGAGTTCGTTTGTAGAGGCTGGAAGCCCTGGCGCGCCCATTCTCTCTCTCTCCCTGTCTTTCTCTCTGTGTCTGTCGCTCCCAAACAAATAAATAAAAAAATTAAAAAAAATTTTTTGCCAGCCAGCCAACTGTTCTGGCGGACCTTTGGATCAACAGCTATGTATTTCTGATACACTTGATTCATTTTTCTAAAAATTCTGAGGGGGTACTAATTTGGCTTTTATTATTGGACTTCTTGCATTTTATTCAAACTCCACATCTTGGCACTCCTTGCCTTAGTCCTGCGAGGATACACTGTCTATACTGATCCGTTTCAGCCATTTCCCCAAACGGGGTCTCAGTTTGGACTTTATAGGTTGGAGGAAAGGTTTTTGTTGCATCTCTGTTACTGCAAGGGGTCTTGGAAATGTCTCATGGCATGTTGTCCAAGTTTTTTTTGTGTCTCGAACAAAGCTTTGAGCAGAGAGATTAGTAAGAGTAAGGTATGGATTTATTAAAAGTGAGCATAGGGGCTGGAAAGCTGTCTTTAGTGGTTGAAAGCACTTGCTTGCAAAGCCTAACGACCTGGGTTTGATTCCTCAGTACCCAAGTAAAGCCAGATGCACAAAGTGGCACATGCATCTAGAATTCATTTGCAGTGGCAAGAGAACTGGGCATACCTGTTCTTTCTCTCTCTCTTTGTCTCTCTGTCTCCCTCTGCTTGGAAATAAATAAATAAACATTTTCTTAAGTGAGGGTAAAGACATAGAATACACTTTACATGTGGAGGTAGGCTCAGGCAAATATGTGGCTCAAGATCCTTAAGTTCTTCTCTCTCTCTCTCTCTCTCTCTCTCTCTCTCTCTCTCTCTCTCTGTGTGTGTGTGTGTGTGTGTGTGTGTGTGCTGCTTTTGGTCAGAATTTTTCTCCCAGCAGTGAGAGGTAACTACAACAAGAATCCTATCATTAATCTGTCCAGTTAGTCAGTGTGTGGACCCAGAGGCTTCTGGCTAGTGCCAAAACCAAGCTAGCCATCCTGAAAATAAAAGGAGGTGTAAAGAGAGTACTAGGGGGTGTTTGGCACCCAGAGCAGGGCTCAGGTCCCAGAGTGGGAGCTCCTCCTCCAGAGTCTGCCCCACCCTGTTCTGGTCACGTGACCATGGGGCAGGCTTCTCCCCAGATGCCTCAGCACCCCACAAAGGAGAAGCTGGGTAGTTGGGGGGGGGGAGACAGGGACACCAGCCTTGGGGTTGTCACAGTGGGCTCCAGCTCAACACCTTTCTCACAGCTTAACGTTTTCCTCACAGCCCAACGTCTTCCTCACCAGGTTGGGAGGTGCTCTAAGTGGGCATTTATTGGCAACCCTTTGGAAAGTATTAACATACCCCTAACTTCATCAGCTTCTGAGGCCAATAATACAGTAGAAATTTCCGTGTTTTACTGTAACCTGTCTCCTTAGTTTCACCAATCTATTTCAAAACTGTTGATTTATGACTTTAAAAATTATTTATGAGAGAGAGAGAGAGAGAGAGAGAGAGAGAGAGAGGATGGGTGCACCAGGGCTTCCAGCCACTGCAAATGAACTCCAGATGCATGCGCCGTCCTGGAGAATCAAACCAGGATCCTTTGGCTTTGCAGGCAAAGGCCTTAACCGCTAAGTCATCTTTCAGTCTGATTTATGACTTCTTTTTAAAGGTATCCAACAAATAGAATCCCCCCCCCTCCACACACACACACACACACACACACACACACACACACACACTAGCTGTAAGCTGAAATAAACCCTTCCTCCTCAAAACCTAATTTTCTTTGGGTGTTTTGTCCCAGCAATGAAAGCATAACTGATATACTTAATCACCCCAGTCTGTATTCCCAGGCCATGGTCACTCATATTTGACTCCAGAATCATCTCTTATTCCTTTAGAGGTAAGAACTGTATTTTTTTTTAAATTGTCAGTTATTATGTGCAGACATAGGGCCACAATGATAAACCATTTTCCCTAGAGGAACTGGCACATACCAACCAGCATGGGCCCCTCTGCCCAATCATCTGATGTTGGCTCCCGAGCTGGTTATTTGTGAATTCTTTCTGGAGCTTGGAATGCTCTTGCTTAGGTCAATGGTTCATTGGTTTGTGTTAAGCTGATTTTTTATGATTCTATTTGTTGGATACCTTATTCTGGTTTTGCTTTCAAAATGTTTGGTTTTACCTGGTATGTTTTGTATGTTTGCCTTGAAAGAATTTAATTTCTGACATCTTGGGTTTTTTGTTTGTTTGTTTTTGTTTTTGTCTTTTGGATCTTTGAAGGTATTTTGGTTAGTGACTGTGGTGGTTTGATTCAGGTGTCCCCCATAAACCTAGGTGTTCTGAATGCTAGGTTCCCAGCTGATGGATATTTGGGAATTAATGCCTCCCAGAGGGAGTGTATTGTTGGGGGCGGGCTTATGGGTATTAAAGCCAGTTTCCCCTTGCCAGTGTTTGGCACACCCTCCTGTTGCTGTGGTCCATCTTCTGTTGGCCAGGGGGTGATGTCCACCCTCTGCTCATGCCATCGTTTTTCCCTGCCATCGTGGAGCTTCCCCTCGAGCCTGTAAGCCAAAATAAATCTCTTTTTCCCAGAAGCAGCTCTTGGTTGGGTGACTTCTACCAGCAATGCGAACCGGACTGCAACAGTGACCATAAGTTTACTTTTGGTTTCTGAACAGTTTGGTAATTTCCTAGAAAGTGGCTTTTTCTCCTGCCACTTCCAATATCTAATTCAAGGAATAAGGAGGAAATGTTGGGGGGAAAAACTGTCATTTGGTAATATAGCTGCCTTAATGCTTGATAATTATGTTGATTTAACTTGCAAGTATCTAAAAAGAAAAAGGGAGCTGCAGAGATGGCTTAGTGGTTAAGGCACTTGCTTGCAAAACTTAAGGACCAGGTACAATTCTCAAGGTCCTACATAAGCCAGTTGCATGGTGCATGTGTCTGGAGTTCATTTGTAGTGGCTAGAGGTTCTGGAGCACCTGGTCTCTCTAACTCTCTCTCTAACATAAGTAAATAAAAACAAAATATAAAACATGATTTTAAAAAAGCAACTTTGATAATTAATTCTTTTAAAAACCTTTTTATCACTGGGCATGGTGGCACATGCCTTTAATCCCAGCACTCGGGAGGCAGAGGTAGGAGGACTGCCATGAGTTCGAGGCCACTCTGAGACTCCATAGTGAATTCCAGGTCAGCCTGGGCTAGAGTGAGACCCTACCTCAAAAAAAGAAAAACTGATACTGATAGCTTTCATAAGTATAGACAATAAACCATGATAATTCCCTCCTTCACCCCTGTTCTCTCACTCTCAAATCCACTCTCCATTGAATCCCTTCTTCTTTCCAATTAGTCTCTCTTATTTAGATGTCATCATCTTTTCCTCCTCTTATGAAGGTCTTGTGTAGGTGGTGTCAGGCACTGTGACATCACAGATATTCAGGCCATTTTGCGTCTGGAAGATTGCATTGTAAGGAGTCCTACCCTTTTTTCGGCTCTCACATTCTTTCTGCCACCTCTTCCACAGTGGACCCTGAGCCTTGGAAGGTGTGATAGAGATGTTTCAGTGTTGAGCACTCCTCTGTCACTTCTTCTCAGCACCATGGTGGCTTTTGTGTCACACCAGGGTCTACCACCATCTGAAGAGAGAAGGTTCTGTAACCAAAAGTGAGAGTAGTGTTAATATACAGGTATGAACACTAAGAAAAGTGCTTACAGGGCATTTTGGTGAACATAATATATACATTTAGCCAGACAACAGCAGTTGTTGCTCCCATAGGGCTCATGACCTCCCCCGCCATATGCTTTTGAGTAGGTTTTCAGTACCAGGCATGTATTCTGTCCCATAGAGTAGGCTTCCAGTCCAATTATGGCTGGTTTTCCCTATAACAGACATGCCACTATTGCACAAGTTGGCACATTTGGCCTGGCTGACCCAACAGGGTCACTGCTATTTAGCACCATTGGTGATTAACTCTTAAACAGAAAAAGAGAATAATCCAATTCTGCATAACAAGCTTATATTTTGATATTTTTGTCTTTCACAAGACCTTTCTCCCATCTCAAAAAAAAAAAAGCTGAGGTGTAAACTCTATGCTTTGTTTTTATTAAAGCATGTACCCTAATCTAACCAATATGCTTTAATTGTCATATGTAATTTTTCTCATGTTTTGTGTGTGCAGGTGTGGTTCATGTTAGTATCTTTATGTATATGTGTATATACCCATGTATACTATAGCACACATGTAGATGACAGAGGAAAATATTCAGGTTGGTGCTCACCATTGCACTTTATTTAAAACAAGTTTTCGCTTGATCTTTGTTGTTCTTTGCTATACTCAAATTAAGCAGCTTGGAAATTCTTCTGTCTGTATCTTCTGTATCCACATCAGAGTGCTGGGATTATAGAAGCCCACTGCTGCTTCTGGCTTTTTTTTTTAATGTATGATTTCATAGATATAACCATGATTAATGAAAATACATAAATCCTCATTTTGTATTTTCACTACAAGCAAGATTAGAATTTTTTATCATCAAGGAACACACCAAAGACAATTTCAAATATTTTAGGCAATAAAAAATTAAATATAATAAGATTTAAGAAATATTAAAAACTTGAGCAATAGTTGTTACTTTGAATACTCAATTGTTGCGTGCAGTTGAAGACAAGAATCATTAGGCACTGGAGTTATAGCTATGAAATCAAATTGACCAAGAGAAAAACTGGAATTTAGAGGTGTTAATGCTCATAGATTCGTGATGGTCTTACTCTTGAATAGAGAACCTTGTTTCTGCAGTTTGTGGTGACTGACTGAGGGGTGTCTAAGTTTGGAGGTGCTTGGATTCTGCTTCTCAGCCCAACAAAGAACTAGAAAGCAGGAAGAGGGGCAAGTAGGGGAGATTTTATTCAGGTAAAGATGGAAATAGCAGTTCCCATCAGGATGGGATGGGAGGGGCCCTAAGCAGGGTAGCCCCTCATCTGTCTGGGGTTGGGACTGCTCCTCCCCGAAAGCCTCATCCCACTGGGCCCCGTTTGTCCACTCGCACCCTTTCTTTTGATCTGATTGGGCATCCGCCCTCTGCCCAGGAGCCAGGGAAAGTTTGTGCAGTTTGAGTAATGTTCAGGTGTTTCCATCACCTCCTACAGCTCAGAGGGTCTACCTGTGCTGGCCTAAGAAGATTCTGTTTGGAGATGGCAATATGTAGTGAGGAGACTCCTGGACTGGACAATGCAGTGGCTACGGGTCCCCCAGACTCGCTGACCTCTGCCCTCCTCAGCCTGCACCTTTCCTCCCTGGCCCCTGTCTTCATTGCCATAGTCTTCTGCCCTCTCTGGAGAGCTCACCTCCCTCCTGACCAGTCCTGACCCAAGAGCTGTGAAGGAGTCTAATACCCAGGTTCATCAAGGCTTGGGCGCTGCCTCCCATCATGTCCTGTAGGACTCAGGCCCATTGCAGGCCCGTCAGGTTGCTTGGGGACACTATTCATCAAAGTCCCCAAGCCATGGAGACCTCTCCAGGCCACCAGGGTGATCACAGGCGGTGGTAAAGGAACAAAGTCCAGAGAAACTGCCTGATTGCCCTAGTTACAGCAGGTGAGCTCCAAGACTTGTCAAGGTGATGAGCAATAGTGACAGCTGAACCCTTAGCACTGGGTAAGACATCTCTGTCATACTCATTGGGGCTTAGGGAACATGGAGAAGGTGGCAGAAAGGTTATCATAATAGTGTGGCTCTCACCACTGGCGTAGGAAGATTCTCTCTGGAAATGGCAATATGTTGTGAGGAGACTCAAAATTCATGAAGGTGTTGAAAGTAAGAGTCTGTTGTGAACTCAGTGCTAAAATGAGACATCTTTGTCACACTCTCCAAGGCTCAGGGAATGTTGCAGAAGAGAGGGTGGAAAGGAAGTCAAGGCAGCGGGCAGGAAACTGCTGTGGGACACCATCCTCTGGACAGGAAGTGACTGGTGTATTCATGACCTCACAGTGGAGTGCTACCTCCATAAGACATGAGCACTGTTGAGCTCATCAACATTGTCCCAGATGATGGAGGGGGGCACAAAACATAATAAATTCATTTTACTAAATTGTGCATTAATGTGAAAAATATAAAATAGGATATCTCACAGAACACAAATAACCATAGGTATAGGCAAAACATATAGTCAATCTCATTTTTAGGAAAACATAATTTTTACGTGGTTAAAATATCTGTTTCCTAGCTGGGTATTTAATGCCTTTAATCTCAGTACCCAGAAAGACTAAGGTAGGAAGATTGATGTGAGATCAAGGCTAGCCTGAGGCTACAGAGTGAGTTCCAGATCACCCTGCACTACAGGGAGACGCTATTTCACACACACACACACACACACACACACACACACACATCACATCACACCCTATAAACAAAAACCTTATTTCCTTCATCTGCTGCCTTCACTTCTTTAGGCCATACTGTATTCTTGATTATATTTATATGTAATAGTACTCCTATCATGACATATTGTCACATATAAATGTTATATCAAATGCAAAGGATTTTTTTTTTTTTTCTCGAGATAGGGTCTCACTCTGTAGCCCAGGCTGAACTAGAATTCTCTATGTAGTCTCATGGGGATCCACCTACCTCTGCCTCCTGAGTGTTGAGATTAAAGGTGTGTGCCACCACGCCTGGCTGCAAAGGATTTTTTAAGAATAAAATATGGATCATAATGACTTGATTTGATAAGATCCAACGCTTGCAACACCACCATTGTAATGCAAAATCACCCAACAAAAAGTGTGGATACAAAATGTCTGCCCACAAAGCTTAGATATGCAAGCAGAAAATAAGTTATTTTGGGCTTCAGCTAAAGCAATGGACACGGAGCTTGACAGCTCCTGTAAATAGAGGGCGGCTGTGAGGGTTTCTAGGAATGGCTGAATTTTGCTAAAATTGGGTCTCCAGCTTGGGTTCATAGTAAAAGCCCTTTTTTTTTTTAAATTTGTTTATTTATTTGAGAGCGACAGACACAGAGAGAAAGACAGATAGAGGGAGAGAGAGAGAATGGGCGCGCCAGGGCTTCCAGCCTCTGCAAACGAACTCCAGACGCGTGTGCCCCCTTGTGCATCTGGCTAACGTGGGACCTGGGGAACTGAGCCTCGAACCGGGGTCCTTAGGCTTCACAGGCAAGCGCTTAACCGCTAAGCCATCTCTCCAGCCCAGTAAAAGCCCTTTATGAAGCCCTGTCTGGGATAGATTCAGAACCTTTATATTGCACCAGTGTCAACAGACACTCAACAGTCTTGAGATGAACAACAGCACTAGCAGTGGGCTGCCTCGCCCTCAGAATCCTTTCCAATTGCATGTCCATAGGAGCTCATTCAGGTGCTCACAGAGTCCACTTATCCTGTAGCTTATTTCTCTAAACTATTGGGACACACAGCCAGAATATGGGCACCTTGTCTGGAAGCAGCTGCAGCCCCATGTGCCCATCATGGTAGGGAAGACACAGTGGCAAGGAGCTGGTCGCATTTGGCCCAACAGTGAGGAAGGCGAACAGAACGATGAATGGCGCATGCTCGGTCAGCGTTTCTTTCTATACGGTCCAAGCCCTCAGCCCACGGGATGGCGCAGCCCAGTTAGGGTGTGGCCTCCCACCTCAATTAATCTCATCTAGAAAATCCCTCAAAGACAAGACCAGAGATTTGTTTTCACAGTGACTCTAAATTCCTTTCAAGCTGACAAACAGAAAGCAACCATCACACACCTTGTAGGACAGACTTGCGCCAAGACAAGAATTGGTAGCTTATCTTGGCCAGGACTACTTAGTTAAGCATGCTTCCTTTTCTCTATCTTCACATTTGGTTCCAGATGGACTTGGGGAGGGGGGCGGGGGTCGTATCTCTGGACCT
The DNA here is from genome assembly GCF_020740685.1 of Jaculus jaculus. Lineage (NCBI taxonomy): Eukaryota > Metazoa > Chordata > Mammalia > Rodentia > Dipodidae > Jaculus > Jaculus jaculus. The sequence goes on from NC_059119.1 coordinate 30,097,426, forward strand.
TTTACTTATTCCTCTTCTTAACATGGCCACATTGAATAAATTTTGTCTCTTTATTTGGTGTCTTGTTGAGGCCAGGTGTATACCCTAGAAACTCCAGGAATTGATCCTTCTGTGAGCTCACCAGGGATGTTTTACCTACCACCTCTCCTGAGTTCCTTGAAGCTGGCTCAACTGAGCCACTTTACTTCTCCCACATCTATTACATGAGTAAGATTACAGAAGCCAAATGACTTAATGTATCATACTCATTAGGTTTAGAAGAAATTTCAACTAGTTTAAAAATAAAAAAGGGTACAAACACAAAATCCTTTCCTGTTTTCCCCAAATAAAACATCCAAAACTTGGGGAAAAAAATGTCTGTTGGGTCTTGTGATGTAGTTCATCCTGCCTTGCCCTAGACCCTGGGTTGGATGGCTGGGGTAGGGGTGGAGGGTGTCTTCAAAAAAGAAGTAACTGAGTGATGATGTAAACGACATATGTAGGGTAGGGTGTACGTGCGTATTTTCATACAATGAATCTGCACTTAGATTATTCAATTTCTAGTGGTACATTTCTTTTCCTTTTTTTAGTGGGGGGAAGATGGGAGTTCAAGGTAGGATCCCCACTGGATCTTCTCTCTGTAGTTTCAGGCTGATCTTGAACTCACTGTAATACTCTGCCCCCTGAATGAGTGCTGGATTAAAGGCATGTGCCACCATACCTGGCACTTTTCTTTTCGAGACAGGTTTTCATGTAATCCAGCCTGGCTGTGAACTTGCTGTGTAGTAAAGGCTGGCCTTGGACTCCAGATCCTCCTGCCTCCACTTTCCAAGTGCTGGGATATAGGTATTTAACACCACACCCAATGTACATTATTAAAAAAAAAACCCAAAACTTAACTTGTGGGCTGGAGAGATGGCTTAGCAGTTAAACGCTTGCCTGTGAAGCCTAACGACCCTGGTTCGAGGCTCGATTCCCCAGTACCCATATAAGCCAGATGCACAAGGTGGTGTGTGCATCTGGAGTTCATCTGCAATGGCTGGAGGCCCTGGTCCGCCCATTCTCTCTCTCTCTGCCTTTCTGTCACTCTCAAATAAAAATAAATATTTTTTAAAAAAACCTTTAACCTGTGACTTTTCAATCTTATAAACATTTCTAAAAAGCAGCGTAAGGCACATTACTGTAGAATGCCACCATAAATTAATACCTTGCTGCCAGCTTTAGGGTTGTCAGACACAAGTCAAACTGGGGCTAAATTAATAACTAGAGTATCTGCCTTACTTTTAGAGCAGGCAAGTCTATTCAGATCAAATGGTCAACTGTGAACTATACCACTAGAGGCCTTTCTGCTGTAGGTTCCCTATGGTGGCTATCAAAGTGAACAACTCACAAAAATTTAAGAAAAATGGCTAGTTCTAGCCAGAAGCTATCAGACATAAACAAATTTAAGACTAACAGAGGCTCGAGGGAGCTGTAGAGCCAGGCCCTGCCACAGTGATTTAGCTGTAAAAGAGTACCAAATACCAAGCCTTTTGTGAAAGACCGATGCAATTGCTTTATACTTACAAAAATACTTTGGATAGCCCCCTGGATGTAGGTATTATCAACAAGGCCTTCTCCCATGGCACGACCTTCAATTGTAAGGCCAGCAGGGAGGAACCATTCATAGTTGATTCAAACAGGCAGACGATGTGATTCTCCTAAACACAGTGATTTATTATGTTGTCTAAATCATTAAAACAATGGCTTAAAAGAAAAACAGAGGATAGCAGTATGCAAAAATATCTCATTTTTTATTTTTATGGATAATGGTTAATACAACAGGAACTGATATTATAAAAGATATAAAAAAAATCAGAATGTTAGCATTCACTAGAAACTAAAACCTGAGTGAAGGCTTATTAGAAATGTGAGACACTTGGCAGTGTCCTAATGAGACAAACATTCCATAGCCTTCTTGAAAAATTGCTAAAATGTAGAAAGTGTTAAATTGTAGAGGAGCTACAACGTATTGACACATGAAGTAACTTGTAGGCAAGCACGTAAGATAACCAGTGTTATCCAAAGCTCATTCGGCAGGGCTAGGAGGCCAATAAGTTGTAGTGCTTTTGTCAGAGGCAGAGGTTTTACTGGCAAAATAGGTTACTCATGTAGGTCTAAAAGGCTGGCTCGGTTTGTTAGAGAACAAGAGAATGCCAAGAGGCCCTGAGCATGGATCAACATAGAAACACCCCCGTTTCTGGAAAGCAAACGACACAGCAGTAACACCACTACAGAGGACAGCGTCAGGAACAGGACACCCGAGGTCAGTTTTCACTGTGGGCTTTTAGGATCGCTAAGAATGTGATTAAAAGAAAAAGAGAGACAGTTTTACTTCTTTAGTTAGTAGCTGCTCTCAATAAGAGAAGAAATATATATAAAAAAAAAGATAAGCCTTGACTTTAAAAGGTGTGAACTTCACATTTAACCATATAGAACAAAATTATGGTAGCAGGAAAATGGATGAAAATATAGAGATCATGTGAAGCAAAATAAACCAGACTGAGGAAAATATGTATCACATTTTCTTTCATTTGATGAATTTGGATCTCTCTCTCTCTCTCTCTCTCTCACACACACACACACACACACACACACACACACACACACACTCATACACAACAGGGGCCTATTTGCGAGGAGGAAGTCCACCAAGAGGAAAAAAGGAGACCAGAGGGCAATGGAAAGTGAGTATGATTCAAGTGCGCTAGATATACATCATTACACATTTATGAAAATGTCATGAGACTTGTTTTGTAAAATACATGCTAATAAAAAAAAGAAAATTTGTGAGATTGAATACATTTTATTACGTTGAATTGTGAGTCACACTTTAAATCTAATGGTTAATACACTAAAAAAAGGTTACAAACATAAAATCTCCTAGCCGCAGAACGGCAACTCATTCCTTCTTCCTTTTACTTAGTGATTCTTCCACGGAGTCCTAAACGGGGAGATCACCAGCGTGCCTGGACTGTGACCACCGAATCCTAAGCGCAGGAGGCTTCGCAGCGAGCCCTGCAGGGGGCGGGTTCAGGGAGGTCCCGGGGCTCACGTCGTCGCAGGCGTCCTTTCGGTTCTTTGTGGCCTGTGTCTCGGTGGGGCAGAATCGAGGGGCCACCGGATTCATGTGGTCTCAGGCCCATGCCAGGAAACTCCCAAAGTCTCCATGCTAGGGAAGGACCCAGTATCTAAGTGCTCTACGGCGAAGCATCCTCTTCCCCCCCTTACCTTTCACTTTTTCTTTTTGAAAAGGGCCGAGGCGGCGCCCTTCACCTGGCGGCGGCCGGCCACCGACTTCCTTCCTTTCCCGGCTTTCCAGGAGGGGAGCAGGTGAGTCTTGGCGCGGGCGCTCTTGCCGCGGGCCCGGGCCGGCGCGGCCCCGTGCACGTGGAGGTGCTGGCGCAGGTGCGAGCTCTGGCTGAAGCAGCGCTCGCACTGCTCGCAGCGGTAGGGCTTCTCGCCGGTGTGCGTCCGCTGGTGCTGGATGAGGTGCGAGCTCTGGCTGAAGCAGCGGCCGCACTCGTCGCACTGGTACGGCTTCTCGCCCGTGTGGATGCGCTGGTGCTGGATGAGGTTGGAGCTCTGCTTGAAGCGCTCCCCGCACTCGTCGCAGCGGTACGGCTTCTCGCCCGTGTGGATGCGGCGGTGCTGGATGAGGTTGGAGCTCTGGAAGAAGCTCTTGCCGCAGTCGGGGCACTTGTGCGACTTCTTCCCCGTGTGGATCTTCTGGTGCTGGAAGAGGGTGGAGCTCTGGCTGAAGCTCTTGGCGCACTTGGCGCACTTGAAGGGCTTCTCGTCGCGGTCTCTTCGCAGCCGGCTCAGGCCCGAGTCGAAGCGGATGGTCACTCCCCACTTCTGCCGCGGCCGGGCTGTCTTCCGCTTGTTCTCGAAGGCTTTTCCCTGGTTCGAGCTTCGAGCGCGTCCTCCTTTAGGCTTTCCTAGCTTCATGGTGAACTCGCAAAGCACTGCGCAGACTCGACTGCTTTCTTCTGAGCTAAGATGGCATTTCTTGCTATCTCGAGCAGGATAACTTAGAAATTCCTGCATGGAGAAGACAAAACAAATTATAGACAACATATTATTCAACTTTAGTACCTCTTCAACCCTCAAAAATCACATCAGGCCGGGTGTGCTGGTGCACGCCTTTGATCCCAACAGTCGGGAGGCAGAGGTAGGAGGATTGCCATGAGCTCCAGGCCACCCTGAGACTACATAGTGAATTCCAGGTCAGCCTGGGCTAGCATGAGATCCTACCTCGAAAAACAAAAACAAAAAAAATCACATTCAGCTGACCATGGTGGTGCACGCCTTTAATCTCAGCACTTTGGGAAGCCAAAGTAGGAAGATCACAGTGAGTTTGAGGACAACCCAAGACTACATAGTGAATTCCAGGTCAGCCTGGGCAAGAGTGAGACCCTGCCTCAAAAAACAAAGAAACAAACAAACAATTACATTCATGTTTAAATGAAAACTGTTTAATACAAGTTAAACAAATATAATTCTGAGAATAATACTTGTTAATTCTAATTCCAGAGACTGAACTTAATAAATCTATCATCAATTTGTGGATTTTTTTTTTTTGTCTTCTGGGATAGGACAAAGGAAAGAAAGTGATGAGGTAAAACATCTATATTTGTTTAGCATTATCAAATGAATATATTATTTTGAAGGACTAAGAAGTGGAGAAGACAAAATTTCAATGGTAATAGAAGAAACAACTCTAAAACAAATCAAAATTTGTGTAATGAAATTCCATTGTTTTAATATTTACTATGTTATATTTCTCATTTAATAGCAACTACATGAGGTGTTGAAATTTGAAAAATAAGTAGACTTTAGCAAGAGCTGCTAGCCAGGCATGGTGGTGCACGCCTTTAATCCCAGCACTCCGGAGGCAGAGGTGAGTTTGAGGCCACCCTGACACTACATAGTGAATAATTCCAGGTCAGACCCTACCTTGAAAAAAAAGACAAAAAAAGAACTGCTGAGGGCTGGAGAGATGGCTTAGCGGTTAAACGCTTGCCTGTGAAGCCTAAGGACCCCGGTTCGAGGCT